>NW_015630576.1:295998-326660 GCF_001515625.1 Sinocyclocheilus rhinocerous
GGGCCAGGAGGGGGGAGGTGGGGGTCCCGACCCTCATCAATCTCACTCAGAACCCGCTTCAAGACACCAGAGGGGCCCAACCCCGCAGGCCAGAAACCCCCATCCTGTTCACCATACACACGGGGGCGAGGAAAAGACCCCACTATTGTACACAGCAGGAGGATGGCACACATACACCGAACCGCTCCAACCACCAACTAACTTCTCTTTTAAGGGGAATACTCCATCTAAGTGTGCGTTTGAGAACGAGAAATGATTTCAGACAGGTAAAAAAAAGAGGGATGTCAAAATAAGATGGTTTAATAGTGTCACGTCCCACTTTTAGACTTGATCACACCCACGTCTGACACTTACTGTCAGCAAACTATAGCATAATCTGTCTTCTGTGTGACACGCCACACGCCACTACCGTTTACTATACTTTTACTTATTTGAGTAAATAGTTTAAAAAGATTCCAAATGATGGGAAATTATATTGTGAAGCAGGACACTCTTAAAATTGGTGGCATTAATGTTTCCATTAAGAACCTTTAACATCTCTGGAACCTTTCCATTGCACAAAAGCAAATTCTTTATAGTGGAAAAAGGTTCTTTGTATCATTAAATGTTCTTCACACGAAGAGAAAATGGTTATTTTAAGAACTGTTCACTGAAAGTTTCTTTGGGAACCAAAAATGGTTGGCATAACTGTGAAAACTTTTTTTGCAAATGGGATCTCTTTAATATATCAATTCTTTCTCCCAGACAGCAACAAGATTACGAGGAGAGAGAGAGAGGAAAAAAAGATCTCAAAAAGAGATTTCAACATTGTCTCACATAGGGTTATTATTGTTAATAAAAACTACAATCATTTCAGAATCAATACAATCAATACAAAATACTTGATATAAAATAAACATTAACTGAATTTAAATAAAATATTTTTTTCAGCTAGTTGCCAGCTTCATTTAGTTTAAGCTGAAGTTGTAAAATAACTCAATAAACTAAAACGAATAACTAGAACTTAAATTATATAGACAAATTAAATAAAAAACTAAACAAAACAAAGGACCCATAAAATAAAATAAAAAATAAAATAAAATTTAAAAAAAAATTATTTTGCTAGTTGCTAGAACAAATTTTCTTCTTTAATTTTTTTTATTTTTTTTAGATGAAACTAAAGAAGAAACATAACTAAAACTAAATAAACTAAAACTAAACTAACTAAAAAAAAACTATGTAGACACAAAAAAATTAAAAGGACAAAAACACAACAAAATTACTAAAACCTTAGCTCCAATTAAAATGAAAACTAAAATGAATTCAAAATACTAACTAATCAATGATAATAAAACGACACTGGTCTCAATCTGTGCTCAGACACCAAAGACTGCATTCGCTTCATTTAGTTTAAGCTGAAGTTGTAAAATAACTCTATAAACTAAAACTAATAACTAGAACTTAAATTATATAGACACATTAAATAAAAAACAAAACAAAACAAAGGACCCATAAAATAAAATAAATTTAAAAAAAAAAAAATTTATTTTGCTAGTTGCTAGAACAAATTTTCTTCTTTAATTTTTTTTATTTTTTTTAGATGAAACTAAAGAAGAAACATAACTAAAACTAAATAAACTAAAACTAAACTAACTAAAAAAAAACTATGTAGACACAAAAAAATTAAAAGGACAAAAACACAACAAAATTACTAAAACCTTAGCTCCAATTAAAATGAAAACTAAAATGAATTCAAAATACTAACTAATCAATGATAATAAAACGACACTGGTCTCAATCTGTGCTCAGACACCAAAGACTGCATTCAAAAGTCAGATATCTCAAAATTAACTGAAAAAAAAAGTCTCATCAAATTCTCTTAAATCTGAAATATTTGATACACTCTTATAGACTCTCATTGTCAACACTTAACTCATTTGTGTCTACTTCTCCAAAGGAATTTAATGAAAAACCATCTGAAACTGAGCTGATACTTGAATGAAACACCCTGAGCTTTGAAAGAGCAGCTTTTGAGTAATGCCATCTTCCTTTGGATACAGTACTGCAAAGTATTTGGGAAAGAGAAAGAGAGAGAAACAGAAGGCGTATGTGTAAAAGTGTGTGTGTGTGTGTGTTAGAGAAGGATGGAGAGAGTGCTTTGCGTGAATGTGTACTCGGATGATAAGGAGGGTAATTAATTTTGTTTAATTAATTGCTACAATGCTGCTATCATCACAGGGAGTGAAGAGCACAACTTCTACTGTTCTAAAGTGGCGAAACACACACACACACACACACACACACACAGTCATACACCGTAACCTCATAAAGGTTGAGGACACCTTCGTTCACAATACAGATGAGAAGACAAGCCTTTATAAACACGGATCCTTACATCTGTGAATCATTTGCAAACTTATTTATGAACAAAACACCGACAAATTATGTATCCAAGATATATAAACCAATGTTTCCAACAAGAAAATCACATGAACTGACCAGACACACGCTACATGACTGATGTAAACCACCATGTTCATATAAACTCTTCCCGTCATACATGACTATAAACATCAGCTAGAATGAGAATGAGAAGGAGAGTGAGAGAGAGAAAGATCAGGACAGGATGGCAGAGGACAAGGGCCAAAATGTAAAAATCAATTTGCCAACTAAAACAGATGACCCTAAACTCAGTGTGGGGCTGGTAATGGTGGGGGGGCTCCCTCGGTAAATTCAATTTACGCAGCCCTACCAACTCAATTTGTGCTTCCATTTGGGGGCAGAAGAGAGAAGCGGCGCCACGGGATCAAGCGTCCCCCACCCAGGCCCCTGCGGCTCCTCTACATATGTTCCTCTTCCCAAACCTAATAATACGCACTCAAACCAGAGCCAGGTATCTCCGTTCTGTTTTACGTACACAAACACACTGTTTCTTTTCTTTGCAGCGTGCAATTGTCTTTCACGCACTTCTGTTCTCATTGTTTCTCACTGGCTGGGATATTACCGTACTGCTTGCATTTACACTGTAAAAATATTTTTGAACTGATTGAAGTAGCTGTGCTTCACAAGAAAATTCAGCGTACGTTTTCAGCGTACGTTTATGAAATTTGGCAGATGCTTTTATCCAAAGCAACTGACATTTCATTTAAAGTATACAGTTTATTTATTTATTTTTATTTTTTTTTTCATGTATTTCCTCAAACTCTTGACCTTGGCATTGCAAACACCATGCTCTACTACTTGAGCTAATATTTCAATGCTACATTGTTCTCACAGGACCTCAATATTTGCATGTTTAATTACAGTTATGTTCTTTATATAAATATTTTACGCAAAGTTCAACTTTGCGTTAAAATGTCTTAAAACTTTTAACAGTGTGATCAAATAATGAGTCAAGAAAATACAAAAGAATTGCAGTTGATATTACTTCTGCTTCATTGCTCACAATGGAAAAGTCAAGTGGAGAGCATTGCATTATGAGGTGCAATATTCTGCACAGTGTGCTCTCTTTTATCATTCAAATTCTATTCTATGCATACATAAAATCTACAGTATACAAACATTATGTGGCACGAATAAGTGCAGAATGGTAGCAACTCAAAGCTGTTTTTTCTCTCTCCCAAACAAGAAGGACGGATAGTTTGTAAATATAATGAGTTGGGCAAAAAGTTTGTCATTTAAAATGATAAAAATAATTATAGAAATAAATTATTCAATATAATACAAAATTATATATTGATTTTTTTTTTTAATAATATAAAATTATATTTAAAATAGCTAAATAAGCAACCCAAAAAACTATGAGTATCATGCTCTTCAAAATGACTCAAAAGTCTTTTTTTTACTTTTATGATGTTGGAAATTCTCAAAGGGAGTTTTTGCTGACAGAATCATGCTTGAGTAGTTCTTTCGGCCTTGGGAAATTATGACAGACAGCTCCCAAATTTGAGGTTGTCCCGAAAGAAAAGCTGCTTCCCGTTTCTGTCCATTTCGGTGTGCCTCAAAGCGACATTTTAAACCCTGAGCAGGTTCAAACTCTGATTATTTTAGGTTTTTAGGCTATGGTTTTTATTTTTAAATGACACAAAACACCGAGGTACACGTGTAGCGATCTGACCCCACGCCAGCGTGTTTACAGACCACTAGTCTCTAGATATGCTGACAGTATGTCAGATAGACGAAGACACCGCTTTAATTCCTCACGGATTCTTACAGCCACAAGGAAATGGTGAAAATGCGGTTTGAGATGCCAACGAAAAACCACAGAGAGAGTGAGAGAGAGAAAGAGACAGATAGAGAGTGAACAGGTTTGGATGGAGTGGTTACACATACAGACAGTTAAATCCACATATATAATCGAGTGAGATCAGACAGGCTTCATCTAAATCTCCACCTCTTTTATTCATTCTGTCTGTCTCTATTTTCTCTTTTTCTCCGTTTCTTTCTCTCTCTCTCTCTCTCTCTCTACAGATGCTCACATTTTCGCCCTGCTTTTCCTCCTCCTCCTCCTCACTCGTTCACGCTCGCTCTCTCGGTTTTAAGGATCCTCATCTGCTCTCAGTCAGAGTAATTCCCCACAGATCAGAGCAGGGCAGGTGTTTGCTTCACCCTCGTCCCTCTCCAGGGGCCGTGTTGCCCTGACAACTGACCATCCCGAGCCTCTGCCGTATGCGTGTTCTGTTTGGTTTGGACCAATGGTCACCCCCTGCGCTTTAATTGAACACGCACTTCTCAGCGGGAGAACATGCAGAGAAAGGAACAGCCACAAAAACACGTTCTTGCTACACGCATGACTATGAATGTCAACTGTGCTCAGACCGTTGCGTCTGTACGAATGGATTTCGCAGTCTTGCTGGTGGAAAATCACACTCAGCCCAAGAGAATGCATATAAAAACAGCCTTTGTTGATTTGGAAACATGACAGCTGGTCTTTTCCTGTCCTACTGCCGTGACAGACAGAACAACAAGATTCCCAAGATGAGTCAAAGACTTCTAATTAAAAACGAACTTGGGTTATTGAAGAATGTGTCCGTGTTCAAAACAACAAAACACAATGCAACACAGCTGTTTGGGGTTGTATTCATCCAAACGAACCAAAACCAAGTATAAGAAAGCAACACAAAACAAAACAGCTGTTTGGACTTACATAATATTTTAAAAGATCAAAACAAAACACAGCATTACTGTTTGATCTTGTTTCAAACAAATGCAAGATCAAAATGAAAAAAAGAAAAGAAAAAGAAACAGCTGTTTCTAAACCAATCTAAACAAAACAAAAAGTATAGCAATGCAGCAAAAAACTAAAAACTACTGGTTGTATTTTGCACATATACAAAGTCAAAATCTTGTATTACACAAACGCAAGATCAAACAAAACAAGACAAGAAAAGCAAAAGAAAAAACAACAGAAAAGAAACTGCAGTCTGGGCTTATATTATACATAATTAAAGAGCCAAACAAAACAAAGAAAAGCAAAAAAAAAAAAATAATTAATTTGAGCTATTATACATAGACAAAATCCTAACAAAGCAAAAAGCATTAAAAAAAATTTAATTGTCAGTCTGCACTTATGTTCTACAACAAAGTAGAACAAAAATAAACCAAAACAAAAAAAGGTGGTTTGAGCTTATATTATACATACAAAGACACAGACAAAACAACAAGAAAAAAAACTGTGGTTAGTACTTTTATTATACATAAAAATATCCAAACAAAACAAAGAAAAGCAAAAGAAAAGTAAAAAGCGGTGGTAAAAGTTTATATATGCTAAAAAAATCAGACAAAATTAGTAAAAAAAATAAAAAAAAAAGTAATTTGAGCTATTATGTAGACACAAAATCTGAACAAAACAAACCTAAACAAAACAAAAAGCAAACAAGCAAACAAAAAAAATCATCAGTCTGCACTTCCACATTCTACATACAAAAGATCCAGACAAAACAAAGAAGAAAAAAATATAATATTTTTTAAAAAATTCCTGGTTTGCGCTTGTATTATACATACAGAAGATGCAAACAAAACAAAGCAAAGCAAAAATCAACAATTAAAGCATGTGTGAATGTAGTCCTTAATTGCAGAGTCTAATCCCTGAACGAACAATATATTTTATGACTGGGATTAAGATGATTGAATTAGACTGTTTCTGTTTGTGGAACGTTGAATAAAAGAGCAATGTCATTTAACGGCACAGAAGTGCAACTGATAGATCATGATTCCGTCAGGGAGGATCGTTCCCTCCAAACAATTTTTTCCTCCCCTTGACAGGTAGAAGAAGACAAATGAAAAGTTGAGATGGCACGTGGAGGCGTGTTAGTGAGCCGCAACGGGTACCGCGGCACCCTGCCTTGCAGGGCATTGTGGGATATGTCCTCCACCGAAGTGGCTGCCCAGATGACATATTACAGCTCTGCGGGAAACGCATGGGCCTACAGGAGGAGGCGTTTCTCCTGCGTTCTGCAAACGTTTAATATCGGTTGTCCTCCCTGCTGCTTTTACCCAGGTTCAGCGAGAGCCCCGCGGAGGGCCGAGGCGTGTTTGCGTTGGCCCCTTCAGAGAAGGATGCGAACCCGGAGGACTCTTTAACGCTCCAACTTTCAACTTTGAAGTTTTCTTTGACTGCGCAGTGAAAATATTGGCGAATGCAGCTGAAGCACTTCTCATATTCGTAAATCAACTGGAGCCTTCAGAGATCAAATGGCTGCGCCGTAGCGCCGTTTGAAATATTCGCTTCCTCGCAACGTTTACATCCTCATATTAGATAAAAGAAAACATTCTGGGAGAGGCCTCCATCCTGGTGGCAAATTCAAAGTGATTTACGCACACACACAATGCGCCGCCGATAACACAACGACGCAATGAGGATGTCTGAACCTGCAGAAACAAAAGAAGCCCATTGATTTGCTGTTAGCAGATCTGATGAGTGGAAATACAGGCAGAGTCTGTAAGATGGCTGGATCGGTGAAGATATTGTTCCCAGTGCGACGCCGCTTTTTTCCCGAACCCCAATCTGTTGTATCATTGACACATAAATGGATTAGGGTCATGTATCACTGATAATGGTCTAGCCCAATGCTGGTGTGTCTGCGGTTCGGGTTGTGTGTGCGCGATAAGGCCTATTGATTATGTACCATATGCAGTTCCCACACCGTCCTTTGTGCCATGTGTTTGGTGATGTGTTTTTTCCCCAGAAAGGGGTGGGTGCGGTGATACAGCTGGTGAATGCAGGGTTAATTTACTCACACAGCCGTTGGCCTTCAGGAGCCTGCGTGCTTCTGTCTGGAAAGGCAAAAAACGTGTGCGTTTTCGTGCAGCCGATTTGATAAGCTTCTACGAACAGAATCTGCAATCAAAACAACAACAAAAAAGACGCCACACGTTCCAAGACAGACAAGTCCTTTTTAATGGATATAATCACAGTGGTTTCGAAATGAGAACTGTACTGCTGCGTTTTCTGACTGATAAGGCCACAGTGAGGAGTCCAATATAAGAGGCACGTGTGTATTTCACATTACACACAAAAAATATATTCACATTACACGCCAGGGCACACTTTCAACATGTGATCAACTAAAATACCACAAGTCTGAACTACATCAATCACGATGTAACCCCCCTACCAAGTGACATCCATGTCATTTTACAGGAGAGCGATGCTTAACCATCTGCCACTGTGTTCACAGCTTTAGTCTACTTGGTTCAAAGTTTTAGCACATGACAAACAGTGTGTGATAACGTCTGGCAGTGATGCTGGAGGTACGTCGAAGCTACTGTTTTCCATCTACTTCTAACTGTGACTCCGGGGGTCGTTTTGCAATTTCAAATCAATAAGAAGTCACAGTTTTGTGTAATCAACATGATAAAAATCATACACACATAGTTTGTCATGTACTCTGCAGCTTACACAAAACCTTTCAAATACGAACTTAAAAGGATAGTTAATTCAAAAACGGCTGCACGATTTGTGGGGGGAAAATTCGTTGCATTTAAAAAAATTAAAATAGCTCCAGGTTTGCTGTGCGGCACAATTTGGCCCAACATTTTAATTATAATAATAATAAATATTAGTATTATTAAATAAAATATTAAAATAATAACTCTTATTATTGTAATATTTCAATATAAAATAAAATTATAGTTTTTAAATTGTATTTAAGAACATTTTTTATTTTATAGTACAACTGTAAAATTACAATACTAATATTTTTTGCTGTTTTAATTTCTTCTTTTTAAAATGTTAAGCTATCAAGCTTTTATTTTGACAGAAAACTGCAGGGAGTCCTTAGAGATTCTCTTGCTGACAAGTCTGTTTATAAGGGCATCTCATTACAAATTTGTGACAATGGTTGAGTTCCCAAATGTTATAAGCGACTCAAAGCCCAGCACAAGTGGAGGTTTAATGCAAACTGAGCTGCTCTGAGAGACTGAAAACACTGGAACATGAGTTGCTCCTGTGTAAATGAACCCAGTGCTGCGCTTCACTCTGAAACTCTGCTTATTAAATTAAACTGCAGCCTTCGCGTTTTGATAATCGCACTAAGCCGGTTTTGGTTTTATTTTGATGAACCATGCAGCCTTACTCAAAAATGAAAATTCTGTCATAATTTACTCACCCTCGTGTCGTTTCAAACCACAGTAAATGAAAATTAAGTAAATGATGACAGAACTTTTTCTGAACTATCCCTTTAAGGTTAATAACAGAATTTTGTGTCGTTAAATTTGATTTTAATTCTTCAACTAAATATGTTCACTGGGGATGTCCAATGAAAGTCGACACTCAATGCTCAACCGTTGCTTTCTCCTTCTCAAATGAGCCCACCAATGGATCATCAGCTGGGTGTGGCCTTTTCCGAAGCCTCTTGGCCTCATTCTGAAGCTTCTGTCGTATGTAGCCCTTTATTTCAGAATCAGTCTTTCCGGGGAAGAACCGCTGCACTGTCCCTGTAGAGAATGTTTCACTGGTAATCAAAACTGCAAACTTGAGACCACAATTAATCACAAACTTCACAATGGCCTGATTGCAGTTAATGAAATGGAACTGAACGCATTCTCGAACTAACTAAAGGATGCCCGCCGTTCAGTACTTGTTACAAACAGTCCCTTATACGTACTCAGAATGGCCTGGATCTCATGTGCCGGAAGAGCTGGCTTAGGCATCCCTCGCTTGCTGTTGACGATGCCTGAGATTGAGTGAGAGGCCAGACAGTCTCTGTCGTAGAGGCTGCGCAGCAGGTCATTGGTGAGTTTCTGAGCGGTGGTCCCTGTGTTGCAGCGCTCCAGGAGATCAGCAGTGATAACCTGGAGAGGAAACAAAAAAGTTGCTGTGGATGAGCTATAAAAATGTAGGTCAACAACCAATGAATGACTCATTTTTAAAACTGATTATGAAACCGAATTAAATAATCAACAATAAATGTTATTCCTGATTAGTCAGGTCTTTCGTATGGTACAAAATGCATTACTAGAACCTAAAAACACATTTAATTTCATTTTACTGCTCTTTTAATGCAAGCATTTCTACATTGCAAAACAATGCATTCTAACAGAAAGCAATTTAATGTTGCTGTCATTGTTACACTTTAAATATTTAATAGAGAACGTGCAGGCAAGTCATTCAAATATTAGTTAAACATCAAACTGTAGTTTTAAATGAGCCACAACTGAACTTGAAATCATAAATGCAGGTAATAATATTTTTGCAGAAACAAACTGTAATTTTTAATCATGCATACTACATATTTATCCAAATAACTGTTCATACTTGGTTTGGTTTTGTCATTTTAATCATTTTGGTTGTTTAATCTGTTATGCTGCTTTTAACGGACACAGGCCTATATATATTTTTCACAACATAAAATGAGTTTATACGGTAACCTGTACTTTAAAATAATTTTGGACACAATGTATACATTACTTCAATGTGCATATTGTTTGAAGGAAAGAATTGAACATGATTTTCAATTAATCAAGGAAACAACAAACAGATCAATCAGTTACCAAAATAGTCATTAATTGCAGCCCCACAAAAAATAGTAATATAAAACTAACGCAACTTAAAAAAAATTAAAAAAAATAAAAACAACTGAACACAGGATTCTGTAAAGAACTTTTGTCTAAAATGTTGTATTTATTGATTTTAAAAATATTTTTACCATTTCATGTTGTTTTCTTTATTATACAATATTTTTGGACCCAATGTAAACATCACTTCGCTTTTCACATTGTTCGATTGAGAGCATTAAACATTACGTCTGATTAATCAAAGCGATAACCAGCAGAATCGATTATTACAATAACTGCAGCCCTACGATGAAACAGCAGCAAAAAAAACACAACTTTTTTTTTCAAAACAATTAAACACATGAAATTCTATGAAGAACTTTTATCAAAATGCACATTAAATTTCACCAAAATTAGACATTCTAAAGCTGATTATAGAGACATCTAAAATGTAACTCCTACTTTTTGTTCGGGAAGCGTTCCATTCCGTTGAGGCATTGTTTGTGTGACCTCATACTGACCACACCCCTGCTGCTCTGAACTTGCACATTCAGCTGTTCTTCCACTAAGCACCCTTGGAGGAGAAATGTGACTGGGTGGCCTGCTTCTCTCGAGCTCCTCTGGAATGCTGGGAGTTGCAGCTTTGTGGCTGCTGCACAGCCATCTATCACTCTTCTCGATCAGCTCTTCAAGTGTCTGAGCCAACTTCCCACAAGCTGTAAAAAAAAGTATGAATTTAGCCCAAAATTGTCTCACAACAAGAGGTAACCTGTTGTGTAACATGGCACACCACAGTAACACTAAATCTTTCTTTGACATGAAGTTTCCTCATGAACTTGCTGAACCTTTCCTCAAATTGAAATGATCTTGAAACATGAAATGATCTGTGAACGAGCTGGTTTTCAGTGAGCTTTCAGCTCGATGTACGTCTTTTCCTTGCCACTGGAAATGCATAGCTGTAAAATAAAAAAACTAAACCCAGAAAGGACAATTTGCCACATTTCAGAAGTCCACTGCTTTACCTGTAAGGCTTCTGATTTGCTCTCGAAGGCCGTCCATCTCCCTCTGCATACTCAACACCATGGCGATAAGCTCCGCCCTTGAACGTGATTGGAGACTTCCGAGCACCTGGAAGAAGATTATCCACGTCACATTATAAACTGAGTGGACACATGCGTTCAAACTTGTATCAGTAATTGACCAAAACTACCCAAGATCTTTTTAAGCAAGGAAAAAAAGTTTTTGGAGCTGAACGAGTTTGGCTCTAAATCCTCAAAAGCACTGCACCGTAGATGTTTAGAAGTAAGAAGCTTAATTTATGCAGTGAGTTAAATTTGAGATTATTAACAAAGTAGCCCAAAAGTGGAATGTTGTGCCATTTTACCTCCATAGTAAAATCTGCACCCCTTGTTGCATCTCCAAGGGGTTTGTCAACCTCAAAAGCCTGTTTGAGAGCAAGCAAAATACACATGAAACCAGTGGTTCTAGTTTGGTTTGCAACTTCAAAATAACATTGGATAGCAATGTAAAAATGATCGTTGTGAGGTTCTTCACATTGGCAGAACCAGTGGATATCCTTCTGAAGATGCCTCAAACGGAAATGACATTATTAGAGATTTCATTATATATTTTAAGTGCCTCAAAACCTTTCCCTCATGATTCCTGAAGGAACTGATGGCAGTCTTTTAAGTTCTTGCAGGAACTCTTGGGGCTTCATCACATATAAGCTCCTCAGAGAACTGATTTTCCTTTTTCAAATGCGTCCTAAAAATTCTCCAGAGGCTTTTGGCAGTATGATAATCTGAGGAAGTCCAAATGACGCCTCCAGTGTCTTCATTTTTACAGTAGGCTATGTGATCCTATTATCCCTCATTAAACTAGGCTACAGATACAGCAAGTCTGGAATAAATTACTTAAAGCTCCTTAATCACATGGAAGATGCCATTTATCTTTAATATATTTTCATTATTTAGCCTATTACATTTTATTATCAAAATCTTAAAGGCTATAAATGTTAAGAATTGTCACTGGAACAGATGTTTTAATCTATTCAGCAATGCTTATCAGCTAAAAAACAAAACTGATTACAATATTGATTCAGCAATAAAAAGGAACAGACCTTTGTTTTGAACTTAATATAGTCAGCATTGCAAGATGAGATGTCCTCTCCATTTAGTTCTCTCCATTTTCTCCTCTTCGCCGGCTCTTGCTGAAAGACAGTCACATAATTAAAGCAAGGGAGTGCAAAACAATGACACATAGGCAACAAAAGCTTGATGTTTACATACACTGAGGACGTGGTTCGCCCTCGCGACGGTTTCTGCGGGTGTCTCTTCGTATCCCTCGTATCCATTGTACAGGATGCGCTTTGCTATTGTTTTTCTCCTCATCTTTCGCCCATTAGCCGTTTTCCTCGCCGAAAAGCCGTCCGGTTCTTTATCATGCCGGTCATGGCCACGCGCAGATCCGTGACAGCCTCATGACTTTCACGCTCGTGGCATTTCGATTAAAGTTAAAGACACTCTGGCGTGTCAACATCACGAGTGCGTCTTGAAACACTTGAAAACGAGTAAAATGTGTGGGAAAGGCACCCTAAAAGTTTTAACAGTGGCTGATGTCTTAAATCTATAACAGTTTGAAGAAAAAACACATCGTAAAGGGCTCATAATCTATAGCTAGCGGTCATTTTAATAATGCAAAACTCGCATCTGTTTATTCTGTACGTGAAAGTGAGATTAATTATAGACTAGTTAATAGTTAGCTATTTGTAATGATCCCTGTTGCTACTATCTGTTATTTTGCATTAGTTACTATTTTATTTAGCAGCATTGGTTTACTGGCACATCCCACAAAAAACAGCACACTTCAGTCTCCCATGAACCTTTTAAAACATTAGAGATATAAATCCAATATTATTGTTGTGTTGCATAAGTTTGATCAACTATTATCTAACATAAACTTAACCTTGCGTGAAACGTATCTAGCTTTAAACACATAAAATGTCTTTATTCCTTCTGGAAATATGGATTTGGACCTACTTGACTCTAATAGTTAAAATCATCATAATCATAGGTGTCATAGACATCATCATAACTGAATGAACTTAAATGAAATCATAACTGTCATAATCTAATGAAATATATTTAATTAGTTGTAGTACAACACTTTTTAATTATAAACAAATTATTATAAAAAAACAACATTACAAAAAAAACAATTAAAATTGTAACAAAAAGTAATATATCACTTTCAGAGGGCAGGTAAATCTTTTACTTTTTGAATTTTTACACATTGAGTTTACTGCATTAGTCAAGCTCAATCATGGTAACCAAATTATTGTAAGAAAATGTATTAATTACATTTTATAAATTTATGGGAATTGTTATTATACAATAGAGATGGGGGGGGATCTTAATTACAAGCCCTATACATGAAGACATTTTTTTTCCTCAAAAAAATATACTGTCTAAAATAAAACCAAAACAATGATATAAAAATCTGAAGCTTTAGACATTATACTGTGGGAGACTTTATAGGGCACATTATACAAGAGACTTTATAGGGCACTTTCTTTTTCTTTCCCACTTGTTCTTTCTTTTTTTGGCTGTGTGAGCACAGATACCAGTGAGAGGTCAGGCAAGGTTTGACCCCATGCATTCCCAGGTGACTACAGTAACATGAACACATGTAAAATGCATTTGTCTAAAAGACATATGTTGACATATGTAGACATATGTTGCCTAAAATAAAACAAAAACAAAACTATAAAAACCTGAAGATGTGAAATGATTTCACCCACATTACAAGGGAGACTTTATAGAGCACTTTCTTTTTCTTAGTCACTTGTTCTTTCTTTGGCTGTGTGAGCACAGATACCAGTGGGAGGTCAGGAAAGGGTTGACCCCATGCATTCCCAGGTGGCGTACAGTGAGCACTAAGTGTATCCAGAAGCACCTGAGGTTGTAAAAGAGAGACCTCTGCAGGGATGGGAGGAGGGAAGCAGCTCTGTGCTGGAACAAAGTGGATCCTGTAACTCATTAAAGCAGGCTGGGGATCACAAAAGGCCAGTCGAATAGTGTCATGTGCACCAGTACTGTCTGTCTTATATGCACTGTGAATATGGGTCAGTTTAAATGACGCCTCGTTTGATCCGATCACAAGAGCTCAGACAAGATCATGTCTTTCCTGCTAGTAAAATGCTGCTCAAATGAGTTTATTTTTCAGTTATTCTCAGTTTACCTGTATTAAATAAGGTTACGGTTCATTTCTTTTAAAACCCTTGTGTTAGTGGATGATGCCTGGCTGGTGATAGGCAGTGCTTCACTGCTGTCTGGGCAAATTAAATAGTGCTAATATCACAAATGTGATTTGGTCACATGCATATAATTTATAGGTTCACAAAGTGTTCAGGATGTTCCTATTTACATCTGTATTTAGTGCTGTCGAAATGGATCTCAATACCAGAAGTAAATGGGGTCTATGTGAGTTTTTGACTAACTAACAAACTAGCACACCAAGACTCACTGTTAGGAGACACAAATGGCACCGATTACAGAATTACTTCGTTACGGAAAATAAGCAATATGCTCTTACATGCTGGATGAAAGAGAACTGGCACCTTCTCTTATGACAGTGATTAGGCAAGCATGAAAGCTACACTACATTGATCCTGGTGGCCAGAGTCATTTCAGTTCAGACCGTTTGAGAACTTTGTTCTAACTTACTTGAACAGAATGACTCAGTCAACCTGCTGGATCCACCGTGACGCTCCTGGTCTGCAGAGGCCAAACATGAAGATCCGTGACAAAAAGACCTCTTACATCACAGCAGATGTTATTACAGTCCAGACTACAAATGTGACAGCAGAGCCACCATTTCTCACTCAGACAGACTGATTATTGATCTCCGCCCTGCATATTGCAGCCTCTTGAGAGGCTCCGAACCAGCATAAAGAGGAGTATTGATGATATATTGATATGCATTCTTTTATTTACTTTACCCATACGGCCTTTCACCTCTCTTCTAACAAATCAATTGCACATACAGCATAAAGCTTCTTTTCTGGGTCACAGGCTGCCATTCCCCATTTAGTCCGAGAGCAGCTTTGAAGTCTGTCTTGTGACTGTCAGACTTGCCTATGCATGAGAATTTGTACTAAAGGACCTGATCTGAGGTCAGTCTAAAAAAATAAATAAAAAATACTGGAACCAAATGGCACCATTCATGACGCCAGTGAGCTAAAATTGGAATTGGAAGGATGTGCACCCTAACCAATGAACATATGACATGGTTGCAAATGTCTCAATGTTACTTCAATCAAAAACAGAAAAAAAATGTAAAATGTAAATAAAAATATATATTAATAAATAAATATACAAATTAATTAGCACACGTTAATTTGCACATACTTGCATCTCTAAACTAATAAAGAACACTGTGTATTATAATTCCCTTTTTGACCAGAGTAGAACAGAGAACAGAGCATGTAATAAATAATCAAAATTGTGTTAAACAATTTTTTTTATATTTTGTATATTTTATATAATTCCCCTAATAGATTAATATATTAATAAAAATATATTATATAAAATATAAATATTATGTATATATGTATATATATATATCTACTTAAACAACAGTGCCTGTTATAAAAATTAAAAATTATAATATTTTATAGTAATAATAATAATATGTAATTTATAAATAATAATATAGTTTAAATAAGGCCAATTACTGTGGAGATGGGGAATATTCTCAATAACTAAAAGAATTATGAATAAACTGGAATCGTTAAGTGGAATCAGGATCAGAACTAAAATCATTAAATTCCTTATGATTTCCAACCATATTGATTTGTAATTTGTGTCCTTTCAGCTCATGCATCAAGAACAGACAACTTTCTTCTCTCTTGATCTCTCCTTCTCCATCTTTCCTTACATAATGAAAATATAAGAGTAAATAGTGCCATAAAGAAAGAGGCCCTGCTTGGGCACTGAGTGGGATTTAATTGACCATATGGGGGCGTCAGAGTTGAACTCTGACCTAACTCCCATCAACCGTTAGGAGCGCCCTAAAATGATATAATGGACAGAAAGGTGGGCCAGCCACCCAGGCAAAAAAGGATGATACAAAGGGGCACAAATATACATTCTATAATATCTGTATTAAATGCACCTCTTGACATTTCTCTGTAGACTTGCATGCGAGACTGTGTGGTTTCTCACACTCACCTATCGCTGATGGACAGCTCGTGTTTTGAGCCCGCTCAGCAGTCTGTCACTTGATTAGACTCCCTGCCATGGCTCTTCTTTCCTTCATTGCCAATGTTCTCTCCCCCCCTCCGCTCATGCATATGGAGAAGCTTAATTAAAAAGGACAACAGCGCTGCCTTAAGATCTGTCTCAAAGCGACAACATAGACTGACACATGAGTACAACACAATGCAGGCCATTCGGTGTCCAGGGCAGCACTGAATGTGAAGGAGTGCCGGACAGGGGTTTTTGCGAGCCTTTGAAGGGGAAAACCAGATTTTTGAATTAGATCTCTCTTTTTTTGAAGATGAAATGTGTCATTTTTGTACATTTGGATGTTTAAATATTCTCTTCTATTATGGTTTAGTGCACAGACACAAATGAGCCAAAAATATCATGAGTTTTGCAGTTCTTTGTGGTGTAGAAATTATACGCTTCACCTTTAAGACACAAGCGTTCAAATCCATCTCTTTGTGAACACATAACTAGGCTACTTAAAGGGATAGTTCATCCAAAAATAAAAATGTACTCACCCATATGGTTCCAAACCTGTATGACTTCTTTCTTTTGTGGAAAATAGATATTTTGAAGAATGCTGGCAACCAAACAATTTCGGTTCCCATTGTATGGACAAAAAATACAATGGAAGTCAATGGGAATCAAAACCATTTTCGTTACCAACATTCTTCAATAAATCCTCTTTTATATCTTGAAGAATGTGGGTAACCAAATCATTTTGGCTCCTATTGTCTTCCATTGTATGAAGCAAAAAAAAAAAAAGAGTCAATGTGAACTGCGAAACTGTTTGGTCACCAACATTCATACAGAAAAAAAAACGTCAGTCATATAGGTTTGCAACAACATGAGGGTAAGTAACTGATGACAGAATTTCATTATTTTTAGGGTGAACTTTATATTCTCCTTTATTCAGTCTTAGAATTAATCACTTATGTTGTAACATTCCTCTTTTGTATGTGTCTTTGTCTAAAAGCACCTGCTGCTAAATTAATGAACATAAGTAAACTTTCCCACGTGTCAAATGCTGCTTCTCATTAACTACCAACATCTAACTCCTTGCATTTGTTTCAAGAAACAAGACCTTTTTGACTTTATACTGCTCACAAATCAGCAGGCGGATCCAGATCTGGCCTACGGTCATCTGTTAACATGAATCTGAGAGTTACAAGACGACATGAAGCTGTGCAACCTGAAAACTTTCTCCCAGAACACGGTTCTGTTCAGCGTCAGCCATTTCTGCCTTTGAGGGATTAGAGTGATGTCATCGGTAAGGTCTCAACCCTTTTCGCTGTCATCCTGGCTCAGGTCGCCGTTAAGTCCGAGCGGCACAGCTTTTGTATGCGCTATAATTCAGACTGTGACTTTGATGTTAATAGCACTAATAATGGCCTGACAGTGACGGATGGGTGCAGGCAATTTGGGGGCCCGTGAAGTGACCCTCGGCCCAATCAGAGCACTTCCAGGTTAAATGTGACCCCAGGCAGCCGGCAAAGAGGGAGAAGTGCTGAATGGATGAAGGAGAAAAAAAGAGTGAGAGAGAGAGAAAAAAGTGAGGCACTGAAGAGAGGAACACTCCTCAGGATAGTAAGTAATTGCTGCTATACGCCATTTCTTCCCCGTTTGGATGCTTCTGCAAGATTCCAAGAGTAGAAACTCTGTCCACTAACCACAGAGGCAGCTGCATTCGAATCCCCAGAGCTACACCCGAAATTCTGCCGCATTGCCAAAACCTTTCGGTTTCACAACCCAAGTCTTTGGCCGCAAAAACAGTTCTCTTAATCAGTCCAAACACCTCCCCGGGCAGCAGTGGGAATGCTTGGCCAGGCCATGTGTTAGACATTAAACGCAATCAGTGACAGCATTTTTGAGTGCTGGAGAGATTGAGAGGAAGGGAGATCCAGGTTGATAAATAGCAGAGCCACTCAAATGCCCGTCTGTTCACGGGGAGTCTGGGTAATCAAACCGAGGCCTGTTTGCTTTATTTATGCCGCACGTCAAAATGAGAGATTTATCGTTATTGCGAGGCAGCTCTTGATTAGTGAGGAGAATGTGGGAAGCTAACCTGGAAAAGCTCCATTGGCGTTTAACGTCTTCTTGTCGGGATGAGCACAAACCGAACAATGGCTTGCCAGTGAGACGCATGTTGGTAAAGATGGAGAAGTGACAAGGATTAAGCGTTCTTTGTGGTGAAAGCAATTCTCTGCGCAGCATTTTCTCATGATTACTGTACGAAAGCACTCTCCAACTCGGTTCAAAAACAACTAACATCTGATTGCCATTCATCCTTTAGCGGTATCATCTGCAGATGGGAATTGACACCAAAGACAACATGAGCTATGGAAATGATTAAGCAAGTTTCAATATACGCCTGGACAAACCAAATAAACACTTCTGACGTACTTACAGTTTCTTGAGACATATAACCTTTTATCTTTGCCTGGCAGAAACAAACGGCATGTTAAGAATTAGCGCAAGGTTCTTCCCTCTAGGCCAACACCGTTCCTGTACTTTTCCATTAATCCTCCTCCATCTCCCTTAATCATACCGCTGGCCTGGTGACTTGAGAGGCGCCAAGTAACACGCAACCTGTCAGATCCAGCAAGGGAAAAATGAATTAAGTCCAGAGGGTAAAGTTGGGACGGAGAGAAGTGTGAGTGGGCCGGGTATTGAGCCCTGGGGCACCCCGAAAGTCATAACTCAGAGCTTAGGTACCGTGGCCCGTCTGAGGAGTTACCGTCTGCCAATTGATTTAGTGTCATCTAAGGTCTTGGCCACCTCTTACGATTATGTGCCTTATTAAGTGATTCTCTGAGCATGACAGCTTTAAGATATTAGATGGTACTTTCTGTGGCCCTTTCTAAGTACATGAATCACCTGCTTTTATTAGTCTGAAGGACACTGCATCTCAGGCCTGGAATGATGGTGTGAAACCTTTCCTATATAATACTGACTAATAACTATGGCAGTTGCTTTGAAATACTTACGTCGTCCATAAAGCGTATTCCCTCTTCAGTTTTGAGAGTTTTGTAACATCACCAGTTTTCACATTTTGGGTCACAACCCTCTGGACGTCGATGTTTCTAAAAAACCGAAACACAAATATTTTAGTACCAAAACATGCTGTAACACCAAGTGAGCGTGTTTCCTTTAGGAGGACATTTGCTTTGGAGAGTGTTTGTTTTATTTCACCTTTGTTTGATGGAAAGGTTATGCAAACATATATAAAAGAATGATTTTTGTTTGATGTGTGTATATCTGTGCCTGTGTGTGGATGTTTATGTGTTTGCAAAGAATAAAAATTTTTTTTGAGTAAAATATTGTCAAAGACACTCTTTAGCCAAGTGCAACAAGTACAGGGGACTTTTGACCAAAGTTACAACTGCAGGATTATTTTATCAGAGATCACATACACAGAGTTCCCAGAACTCACCAGGAGAAATCTCTTCATCCTCCATGTTGGATAAAATTCCTGAAGTACTAGAGATGCTGTTTACTATGACTCCAGGGCTTCATGCATTACTGGAAATAGGCAAAGAGAAACCAAACAAAGATTAAATAAATATTACACTGTCAGTAATGTCAATACATTTCCTGAAAACTGTTTCAGGGGTATAATGGGTAAAATCGTCTTTTGCAATGTGATTTTATGATATGAATCATGAAGAAATGTTTTTGAGCAGCACATCAGTGAGTTAGAATGATTTCTGAAAAATCATGTGACATTAAAAACTGGACAAATGGCTCATGAAAATTCAGCTTTGCCATCACATGAATAAATTACATTTTCAAATGTTTTTAAAATAGAAAACAGTTATTTTAATATTTCACAATATTACTGTTTTTTTACTGTATTTTTGATCAAATAAATGCAGCATTGGTGAGCATTAAAGACTTCTTTCAAAACATAAACTAACCCCAACATTTTTAATGACACTGTATATACAGATGAACACTTTTTTATATTTATTAAATAAATCAAATTGATCTCTCTGTCAGCCTATAATGCTGTAATACTGTAAAACAGTCAGACTTTCACAACTTTAAAACAAAATTTGCCTTCATGCTGTTTCCTCAAACTTTACATTCATCAAGAATATAAAACAGTAAACATTAAACTGCATTATAGCCAAAGTGTTAAAGCTATAATCGTTCCACAAAGACAACATTCAAAACAAACTGTGCTGAGAAAATTTCAGTGACATGTTTCCAGGGTCAAGACTCTGAACCTTTAGTAAAGGGTATTTACTGCTGAATCTTTGTGCCAAGGGACTTTGACAACATGGCATTATGTGCAATTTATGTCAGGCTTGGTTTTGTGTGTGTGTGTGTGTGTGTGTGTGTGTGTGTGTTTGTGTGCGAGAGTGAAAGGGTATTTACTGCTGAATCTTTGTGCCAAGGGACTTTGACAACATGGCATTATGTGCAATTTATGTCAGGCTTGGTTTTGTGTGTGTTTATGTGCGAGAGTGTGTGTGAAAAAGAGTGTGACAGAGATTGCATTCATATGTATGACCTTCCTCTTTAGAGGCACCATCAAAGATCACAGTCAGTGTTGACAGATATATTTCTCCCATGCATTGCAGCGGTGAGGGCTGCTGTCTAAATGCTTACTCACTAGGCGCCAACTGCACAGGCCGCCAGCAGAGCCAGCCAGTGGCCCTGAATGCCCTTTTGCTGACTAGACTCTAGCAGCCAATAAATGGAGCTGTCACTCCTGTCAATCTTGCTTTCCCTGACACAATCGCCCTATCACGCCCACACATGCCGTCCTGCCCGCCTCAATTATGTCCCTAAAAGGACAGATTTCTGTGACAGCCCTGCCTCTTGCATGACGGAACGCAAAGACAGCCAATCATCTCATTCTCTGTCCTGGGATTTGAGAGAGAGAGAAAGTGAGAGAGAAAGACTTAATGCTTTTATATATATAAAAAATATGTAGCTTAACAAATCAGCCTGTTTAATTCATGGAGCATCTTATTTTTTTATTTCTTATAAAATATTTTCTCATAAGATATGAGCATGTGATACATCACTAAACTTTCAGTAATCCAAGTCCATCACATGATGTTTCACCATGCTTAGAAACGAACATAACAATTAAGAAAGTGACTGAAGAAGTAACGCCGCTCTGTACCTTCATATTTCTCAGATTCTTGTAGTTTCATGGATAAGCTAAAACACAAGGTAAGGCCATCTGTCCTGGGATTTGAGAGAGAGAGAAAGTGAGAGAGAAAGACTTAATGCTTTTATATATATAAAAAATATGTAGCTTAACAAATCAGCCTGTTTAATTCATGGAGCATCTTATTTTTTGAAATTTTTTTATCATAAAATATTTTCTCATAAGATATGAGCATGTGATACATCACTAAACTTTCAGTAATCCAAGTCCATCACATGATGTTTCACCATGCTTAGAAACGAACATAACAATTAAGAAAGTGACTGAAGAAGTAACGCCGCTCTGTACCTTCATATTTCTCAGATTCTTGTAGTTTCATGGATAAGCTAAAACACAAGGTAAGGTCATGAGCACACAGCGTACATATGAGATGGTTTAAATCATAAATTTGGAAAAAGGCGTCAGAACCTCTTTTGGAGGTTGTCTGGTCCAACTGAATCTTGAGGCTGTATCGCCCTCTGCTGGATGTAAGGTTGATGCGCAGACTCACTGTAAAAACACACAATAATAACGTAATATTAGTGAAATATTTGTTCTTTTTAAAAGCAATTTTTCCAATTCAGTTTCAAAGCAGCTTTGTTTCTACATGTATTTTTGTAACATATGTTCATATGAAAGAAATGACAGTTATAAGATAAATCATACAGTTAGGTAGCCTAGGCCTATATCATGTAAGCAAAAACAATGAACATGTTAAAGCAATGATTACATGATGTGACAATGATTATAAGGCAAATTTTAAATTATTCCAACTTTTCTTAACATTAATCAATTTTTTTTTGTTTTAAATCTTGCTCATGAAAAGTATTTTACATGATTAATAGTTATACTTTTTCCTCAAGAACATTTTCATAACCATTTTCATAACAACAAAAATAGGCCTACTAATTTCAGAAATTCTAATGCAGTGTCACATGATCTTTCAGAAATCATTTTAATATGCTGATTTGGTGCTCAAGAAAATTTATTATAAAAACAATTCTATTTAAAAAAAATCATAAAAATATTTTTTTGGAAACTGTAATACATTTTTTGTGAACAAACATCTGTTATTGTCATAGTGTCAAAAAACAATAGTAGGCTAGGCCTAATGCTACCTTAACAGGCTTGTCAGAAGATCCTTCATTCCACTTCTAGAGTTTAATGACAAGTAAACTCATATGTCATTAAACTTCAGAAGTGGAATGAAAGATAAATGACAAGTAAAAAAAAAAATGCTTTGTGGTTGGAAAGATCAAGAGACTAGTCAGCTTGATGTTGATGGTGGTGGTGGTGGTGGTATTTTTGTATATTTTTGGCCTTTTTTAGTAAAATATGCAACAACAGGTTACAAATAACTCCAACAGCTAACATGGTAGCCTATTTTGAGAAATCAACCATGACAATTCCCTACAGAACCTGTAAAGTAAAAGGAAAATTATTCGTGTTAAGATCTAAATTAGCCTAACTGGTTTATTATTCAGCCACAGGCTTGTCAGAAGATCCTTCATTCCACTTCTAGAGTTTAATGACAAGTAAACTTGTCATATGTCATTAAACTTCAGAAGTGGAATGAAAGATAAATGACAAGTAAAAAAAAAATGCTTTGTGGTTGGAAAGATCAAGAGACTAGTCAGCTTGATGTTGATGGTGGTGGTGGTGGTGGTGGTATTTTTGTATATTTTTGGCCTTTTTTAGTAAAATATGCAACAACAGGTTACAAATAACTCCAACAGCTAACATGGTAGCCTATTTTGAGAAATCAACCATGACAATTCCCTACAGAACCTGTAAAGTAAAAGGAAAATTATTCGTGTTAAGATCTAAATTAGCCTAACTGGTTTATTATTCAGCTAATAGGTTACCCCAACAAAATGTCAAATAAAATCAACTAAATAAAATACATAGTTAGCCTATTTACATTATGACATTCACTTATTCAACACTGACAGGTTACCTTTTTTTTAATAAAACTTTTAAATAATATTTTTCTCTAGGTGGATATCTATATGGTTGTCATCTTCTAGCAAATTGGACTTTGACGTTTGACATATAGCCTATAAGTGGAGCGCACTGTGGCTCTCTGCCTGAAAACCTTATCATTTATTTCTCCAAACGACTTCGCCTACACTTTCCCTTGATTACTTTCCTGTTGACTATATACTCTGTGAAGCCTCTCCATTGCACGGGTCTCCTCATATATTCAGAGCCCTGTCGCCGTGTTTACCCTTCGCGAGGATAAATCGTATTTTATCCCGCGCTTCAGTCCCGCGCGCTCTGAATGGCGGGAAGGTTTATTTGTTTAGGAGCGCGGCATTTATTTTCCGCCTGCTCTGTTTGGGCAGATGGCGGGTCTCGCCGCGCCAAGTGGACCCGGGTGTTTATTTGAAATGTGGCGTGCGGCACGCGAGGGTATTGAGGAGCCCCGCGGACCATGTGTTCCTCTGGGCGCCCTGATTGGGTGACGCGGAGTTGGCAGGCGACCTGACGAGAAACAGGAGACAAAATGGCGGCCGTCTCTCCATGAGCTCAGGCCTTCCATAAGGCGTTGGGTCTGCTTGGAAGCGCCTGGCTTCATGGATGGATTCATTTCATGAGATCTCGAGATCCAGCCCAACACATATTTTAATATGATTTTAAGTCCATGTGACAGCGCAGTGTAATTTGGAACCATACTTAAGGAAAGGACCCTGATAGTTAAATAACACAGGCCTCCAAAATACACTGTTCGGTTTTTCCAAGAAACAGACGATTACAATAGTTAATTTCATACTTTTTTTCTTTCAGCAGTTTGAGTAATAAGTTAATATTCTGGAGGAACATGAATGTCACGACTCACAAACACTTGATTTATTAATTGTTAACTATAGCTTGAAACATTTTTTGGAGTGCAGTTTGATTTTTTTGTTTCCATCTTTATCTTTCTTTAGTACCACTGTGGTAAATAGAGAAATTGTTAAATTGTTCAGTCGATTAAAGTGAAATTGTGTGTAGCCTGTTTGGTATGCAAGAAATACTTGTCTTTTCTACAAAAGTGTTGAATTGATAATCCATGGTTTAAATTATAAATATAGTAGTACATGTGTTTTAAACAAAAATGTTGGCGGTAAAAACTGTTAACACTTTCTTTTTGTGTTGAGGGCCCATGGTGATTGACAGCACACATTAAATTAGCCACACCCCATAAGTTTAGCCCTGCCCTGCATTTGTGAACGTCATTTTTTAGAGGAACCAATCAGTAAAGAACCAATCCATCAATGTCAGCTCCTTAGCCAATCAGGGAGAGTATGCTAAACAGCTGCCAACCAATCACGCTCAGTTTCTTCACTCCATCTCCTATATATGCAGCAACCCCTTGCTGTGCTGCATGATTTGACTGAAAATGTGAGCGAGGTTAGACTTTAATGATTTGTGCTGCTCTTCCGGTGATCATGGATTTTTACTTCTGCAGCTGAACGCAAAGGAATATTTTCAGATTGCTGAACTGTAAAGTGGGGCTTGTCATATCTGGCAGAAATGCAGTCACAATCATCACACAGGGCCTACAAGATATCTAAAAACACAAACACCCAGCACAGACAAAACTTTCATTTTGTGTCCTGTACTTCCAATCACCACAGTTCAGCATGGCTAAAAAACGTTAAAACTACCACACTCTTTCACATGAACTCTCACTCTTTCTGTTATCCATAACGGATTCCGAACAGACTAGCAGTACGATTTCCCCATGTCAAGCATGACACTTGTGCCAGTAAGTGAAATATGAGGAACAGTTCAAAGGTCTCACCATATGCCAACTGGCTCTTTTGATGTAAAACAAAATCCACATTGCCTGTACTTCCCAGATGCCACTTATGCCCAATTATGGGTGACCATACGACCAATCAGTGTTTTAAAACTGAACCCCCTATAATTCATTGATTTATAGAGCCAGCTTGATGTTTGATCAATATTATATGCTCGTATCTGTCTTAAAGCTCATCTTTATACACCATGAATTGTGTGATTGACTTAATTTATTATTTAATAAGATGCTTTTATTTTGAAGACTCACCAGCCGTTTACACATATACAGTGGAACATAATTTTGTATATTTTGTATATATATATATATATATATATATATATATATATACATACATTTCACACTAATATAATATAATATAATATAATATAATATAATATAATATGCCAGTTTTGGTGATTGGTGATATCGGCCCCTGAAAAGGTTTGAGGGTGAAATACCCTGTAATGAATATCTATTGTTATTTGTAAAACATAATATAGTCATAATGTTATATTCTTGGCTTATAGTTTATTTATCATCACATAAATATGAGTTTCAATATATTTTATTTTATTAGTTTAGAACCCAATGAAAATTAAAGATTTAAAAAAATTTATTTTTTTATTAATTACTTACTTTAAATTTGACATAATGTGACACAGGGTGAATGTACAGCTAGCTAGACAAATATGCCCTTTAGATAGATAGGTAGATAGATAGATAGATAGATAGATAGATCGATCTTTGGTATGGCTGTCACACTTGATTGACAGCTGTCAGACTGAATCCTCCTTCTCCTATTGTGTTAATGGATCCGTAAGCCCTTCAACATGCCAACTGCTTGAATTATAAATATGTGGTAGAGCTTACTTGAAAGCATTTGTTTGGCTTTATGAATGCCTACAGCTTTATGTCATTTATACATACTTTTGTCTTTCATCATATCAATAAACTACTCAGCACAGGGGAAACAAGGTCAGTTTTCTCATGGCAAAAAATGAGAAATATGTAGACAAATCTTCTCAAGGTTAAGTCCTTGAGGAAATTAGCGTGCAGTTGTGACCTCGTGGAGGACTGTATTTCGGGACGAGCCCACAACGTTGCGTGTCTCTGTCCCCCATGACGCGGTCTGTGACAGATGAAGTGGCGTTCTTTCATCCAGCGCTTCTTCGCTTTGAAGCACTTTGTGAGAGCAGCTGCAAGTGATCTGAAATCTATTAACACCCGCTACTCTCTTAAAAACACATTTCCTGAGGATGTGAAGATGCAGCGACACGTGTGTGTGAGCGTGAGTGTGTGTGTGTGTGTTCGCTTTATGACCCCTCTGTATAATTACATGCAGGAAACATGATGCCATAAATGGTGGATTCCTACAAGGGTTAAAAATAGCTACATCCATGATATGTTTGGTGAAAAGGATGCTGCAAAGAGATGCTGGTTTCTTTTTTCTGACGATCACAAAAGAAGATATTTTGAAGAATGTTGGTAACCAAACAGTTGCTGGTAGTTATTGACCGCCATAGTGTTTTTTTTCCATACTATGGAGGTCAATGGCAACCAGGGACTGTTTATATATCTTCTTTTGTGCACAATATATTTAATTTACATTGAGCACAAACGTCTTAGATGCTGAGAGTCTGGCTTTTTCAAGTTGACAGTGTAGATTTCTATTTGTCCACTGGACGGCGATAATCACAAACACAACAATCATTCACCACTCCTGGCAATTTACAATCAGGGATGAAAGCCAACATCTGTCAAATACTTGTGCTTCTGAGAAAACACATTCAGTGACAGTATTAGTATTCTGTAAAGTTTTCCCCCAATTTCAAACATTTGTTCCCATCCATTTAACTGTTCAATAATTAATGTCAATTATACTCGATTTCACAGGTTTTTGTAACCTACATTCAGCTTGATTTTATTTACCAATAATTACATTCAAACTCGTAAACAATGAAATTACTTTCACCACTACAGTCACTACATCACTGATTTCCATGAGCATTTTTATCACTGCAATATGTCTGCTCAACTATTAGGTATTTTTAAACTCATGATGACTACATGATGACTTTTCATTATATGGATTATAACCTGAAATCTTAATGTTTACCAAAAAAAAGTTATTTTGATCTTATCAGAACATAAAAATAGATTAGGCTACAATTGTAATTTCATAATTTCTGGTGGCTGATTTGAAGGGAAATCCTGTAAACCGTTTAAAACAATACCTGCATGTGAATTTTGACAGCGTTTGTGAACGTCATATGGCAGAAATAACGCATAAATTATGATTACTAAGGCACAAATTAATTAAACTTAAATTAATTAAATGATACAACAACAACAATACTGATGATTGGTGTTCTAATAGGAGTAGGCTATAGCTATTTTGTTGGGGAGTGGGTTCCCCTTTCTTCATCATCGTTTCCTTCATTTTTTAACATTTCATTTTATTTATTTATTTTACAAAATACAAAATTAATCTCTCTCTCTCTCTCTCTCTAATATATAAATAAAGAGATTAAATAAAGAGGTTAAAAAACGCACAAATAAACAGGCCAAAAATGGTAGGCCTATTATAAGAGGTACCTACACCCATGAGGAGCCCAAACAGAGGTCCAAACTAAACACAGAAGTAGGAGATCAAATGAAGAAAATTATATTATCGCAGGGAGGAAATGAAGACAGTAAGTCATGAGAGAAAGTATGTAGCAGTGTTAGCTGGTTCTGGTCAGTCAGCGCTCCAACGCGTCCAGGTCACGTACATTACGCGCCTAGTGCTTTCTCTTTTGTCGCTATTTCTTTCTAATTAAATTGGTGTATGTGGTAATTTAAAATAACATTTTAAATTCAAAAATTTAAATTAATTTAATTAATTTAATTTAGTTAATAGTTAATTGCTGGTGTAAGTTTTTAGCTAAATTTATAGCAGCCTTTTTAAACAGGACTAACAGATAAAAAAAATAATAATAAGCCGAAATCTAAAAAACTCATCAACAACAACAACAAAAACTAAAAAAAAAATCCACAGTCATTTTTAGTGCTTTATTTTTTAGCCTATGCCCGCGATGGGAAATAGCCTAGGCCTATAACATTTTGCGAGAGTTAAAATGTTATGCTAATAAACAGATGATTTAGACCTAGTTTCAACAATTGTTTCAGTTTTGAGTCTCAATATTTGTCATGTTAATATGTGTTTTTTTCTAACACTGGATGCGCATTAATGAACTTGTGCACACGAATCACTCTGATTTTTCAATGATCACGATATGAAAAATATTAAATCGTCGTAACAGAAGCTTTAAAGATGCTTCCAGACTACAATAAATCCACTTTTATTATGGTCTTTGGCATAATCTACATTTATTTTAGTACAAACCATTCTGGTTATTTTTGATGTTTATGGTGAAATGGGTTTTGCTTCGTCAGTGATTATTATAATGGCTATTATTATTATTAATTCGATGTGATCACCTAATACTGATGAGGATATAATTTTAATTAAATATAATAATTTGACATAAGAACGGAATTTACTGTGGATTTTGCGTAAATTTTCATATGTTTAGGCCTGTTTAAATCGTGTTAATTGTAGCCTATGTACTGTGCAAATTGTGCTTACTTTCTGATAGCCTTATTTATTGTAGACTGTGATATGGTGGGCTATATGTATGTGTTATGTTATTTGTTGTTATTTTTGTCAGCTCTAAAATTATCTTCACAAAAATAAACAACTAAATTTAACCTCTAAACTTAACCAAAACATTTGGGTAACTAATAGCCTGTATGTTTTATTTGGGCTAGTAACGGTCAGATTTGGCTGGAATCGACTGTCTACATACTGCATAAGCCGAAAAGAGAGAGTGAAATGTGATTGGGTGTTGAAGTTCACCTCCGCTTTCAAAAGTCAACACCCAGCTTTAATATCTGCGACCAGTCACGCTTCGACGAGTCCTCAGCAGCGGCCCTTTGGTTCAGTTGTGTAGGCGGAGCCTCGGCTTCGCGATTTTCATTGGCCTACGGTATCCAATGGCAGTCCAAGCCACACCCTCTTTTTATTATTATTAAATATATTCGTATTTATGCAGAATATTCATTATGGAAGAAATCTGGTTGGTCTACATTCACTGTTCTCTCACCAATAGAGAATCAGCATCGTTGTCGTATTGTCATTCGGCCTTAAGACAGAAACAACTCTACAAATACTAAAAAACAATATTTATTAATTAAATGACATTTTTGTGCACAATTATTTCCTGAAACCATGGTTTTAAACAACAGAATACACAGAGTTTATTTTACTAGAAAATAAAATATGGAAATGTTACTCATTGTTATTTTATATAATATCCAAAACAAAATACTTTTTAAGTCTTTGAATTTTTTATCAACCTTTTAAATGCTACTTTTCATACTTCTAAACTACAGTACATGTAGTGTTTAGTTGTGGCTTGTCAGACAATTATTATTTATTATAGTGGACTATACCATAATATTAGTGCCTCTAACTGGCTCATATCAATTTCATAATATTGCCCTTTCCTCATTAAAAAAAACACATATATACAAAATATTTAGTTATATATAGGCCTAGTGTAACAGAACTTTGCCAATTATTTTTTGACAAAAGGGTTGTAAAGCAAAACAAAAATACCAAAACTGATAAAAGACAAGTTTAGAAAATAAAGTTTTGACATGTGACCATTTAAATGAGAGGCTATGCTGAAAGAAAACATAACTGTACCTCCTCTAAACAGAACAGCAATATATCAATATTTCCAGAGGTTAAAAAGAATTGCAATTGCTTTAAAGCTGCTTTGGAAATAGACAGGTATTTGTGTATTGGCTGATATTTGGTTCAGAGCCCAGTGAGCAAATATGCCTCTTTATATCATTTAAAAAACACAAATGACCTAATTTACTCTTTGACAAAAATATAAATATATCAGCACTAAACATGAGACGTAACTACCCATGTGCACTACTTTCATAATTAATTACATTACAACTCATTAAAAATAAAAAATGAAATTCCCTTGCAATAATTTACAGATTCCTTCAGAGGTCATGGAAAATGTTATTTTAGAATTGACCACTTGATCTGCTCCTTTGCTGACTGTAACACCTGAAAAATAAAACAAGGAGGATTGGTCAGATCAACCCAAAAAACTGTAACACAATTACTCCACATATGCAATTCAATGTGAAATAATGTGAGTTGTTAATCAGTTAATATAATATGATTTTTGGATGCATTTCATATTTCTTGCATATATTGCGAGTATTAATATTATTCCACACGGAAGCAAGGCAATATAGTTGCAAAACACTATTTAAAAACATATACACACACACACATATACATATATATATATACATATATATACACACACACACATAGAGCACACGCATAGCGCGGGATGACACACACACGCATAGAGCGGGATAATACACACACGCATAG
>NW_015630576.1:327083-368141 GCF_001515625.1 Sinocyclocheilus rhinocerous
ATATATATATATACATATATATACACACACACACATATATATTTCTCAGATTTTATATTTTTTATATTTCTCAGATTTTATATTTTGTAGCTAACCAACATTATGGAATCAAATATGCGAGCAATTAAAATAATATATTTTCATAATACCAGACGCCATAAGGAGGTGTATGCAACAAAAAGTGTGTTCTAAGAACGTTTTGCACCTGTTTCCATTAAGTTATGAAATCACACATTTTGAATGTTCTTTCAGTGTCCAAAACACCCAGTTTTTTTTTTTTTTAAATAAAATATATTTTATTTTAAAAAAAATCAAATTTCATATATTAAATAAAATATAACAAATAAATAAATCCTGCTTATGCGAACATTAAAGGAACATTCAATTCTATCATTTTGCAAACATTATGGGAATGTTACTTTTGAATGTTCTCTAAAACAAGACCATGAATGGTGTCTAAATAATGTTTTGTGCTAACGTTTTGAGAACATTATTAAAGACTAACACTGAACAAACGTTCTTTTAAGGCTACTGGAAAAAAAACATTTGTTTATATCTTTGAGAGAATCTTGCCAGAACGTTCTGCGAATGTTTCCTGATAGCTGGATATATTATTATTATAATAAAAAAAACTCCCCAACTACACTAACAATTTCATATTGTGGCCACAAGGGGGCATCTGAAGACCACAATATTACAATCGGAGTTTTTCTTAACAATTGCTTCTATCTACTGTGATGCCTCTTTTATAATTAAACTTCACTTTGGATTAGTTTCAGTCCATTATCTATGATATTACACCTCTGTTGTCACTCTGATATAATGTTTTAAAGATTCAAACAAAAGGCTGAATAACATTTTTAAGAGCTTCAATGCACATGCCTGCTCGCTTCAGCATGCATATGCGTGTGTGTCCAACAGCACATATGTGTGAGTGTTCATGCACTTACATTAGAGGTGAGAGCCAGTTTTTCAGTGATGTGCTGTCAAGGTTAGAGTTAGTGGTTAGAGCGAGACTAAAATCAGTCCAGGCGTTAATGACGGAAGACAGAAAGCAAACCATTTCAGACCTTTTAACAAGTTTTGAGCTTGAAGAATGTTTTATGACAAAGATGTTAAAAGAAGGGGAAATGCATGATTACAGTGTCTGTGTGTTTGTAATTTTCTATGTAGGTTCATTATGTGTTCAGTACCTGTGCCACACTCTGTTCTGATAATGGGCTGTCATCTGCCTGCAAAATAACCAAAATCAAGAACAATTAAAATAATAACTAACCAACATAAACTACAACCAACCAAGCCAGACATATCATGCAATTTGTTTGAAACAGTTACTGTATGCCAAAGTGAAGGTTAAAGGTCAACAACACACTGTAACTCAACTGCTACTACTGTTAAACCTCACTAATGGCCAAAAACAATGTTCCAAAGCTGTAGCAAGAATGCACAGAGGACATCTGAAGTAATAATAGACCAAAGGATCTGCACATTTCTGCCCGATTTGAGATTAATGGCATTGGTTGATAATAATGCCAGCTTGCCCAATTAACAAGTGTTAGCTCGCCTTAAAGCAGCACTATGTAACTTTTTCTGTGTTCAAAATTTGCAAAATGTATATAATGAGCGAGTACATCATGAATTCATCTTCCAAACCGCGTTTTTGTCTTATTCCGAATCACTACGGTACACTTATAATAAGTACTTATATTTGGACTATTGTAGCCTGGTCGGGTCGTCACCACTGCGGAGTAACACATACCTGCGTGAATCGCCATAGACATAAACTTAGAGAAGTAGCTCCGGTTGGAATGTTCTTCCGCGGGATGTGTGCAGTTCTGTTTATTAACCGCTAGAGCGCCAAAAGTTACATAGTGCTGCTTTAATAGGATCTTCGACAGCCTTGATAATGGATACTACTAAACATTTTCTGTTGTCAATTAAGCAAATGTTTTGTAAATATTATGTATGTATTCTTTTGATTAAGTTTATTATGTATTGGACTTATTTTAGCCATCAGTTGCTGTGTAGATATTATATAAATGTCCATATTGGTCGATCACTACACCAGAACAAGTAAATCACTAAAACTGAGTCTAAAAAACATCTAGAAGATCACCGAATAAAATTATGTCCCAGCTGCTAAAATGTATTCATATATTACTTCTAATATAAAAGAATACATAAAATTTTCTAATAAATTTAAAAATAATTTAAAAAATTGATTAAAAATCCATATTGGTCAACCACCATAAAAGGAGCAGAACCATCCCTAAAAGTGAGTCTAAATAAATAAACAAACAAGTAATTAAGTAAGTACAATCTATATAATACATGGAAATGTTATTAGTAATAAAAAAAGAATGAATTCAGTTTAATTCATTTAATTTTCCCAATAAATTAAATAAAAAAATTATAAATTAAATAAAAACACTTCAAGATTTATTTAAAAATACATTTGTCTGAGGTTTGCATTTTTGTTGTAATTTTTAAATGTTATTTATGATGACATTTAAAATAAATATGAATGAAAATGATAAAAATCAATAAATACGATCATTTATTTCATGGGTGAACCTTAGTGGGACAACATATTCCCACAGATGACATCCCAGCAATGTATATTTGTACTGTATTCACATATAATACATTGCAATTTTACTACTAATAAAAAATAATACATAAAATCTATTAATATTTTTAATAATTTAAAAACAAAAAAGTTTTAAAAATGCATTGAAAATATATTGGTCGACCACTGTACTGGAGCAGGACCAGACTGAAAATCATCTAAAAGATGACAAAATAAAATGTGCCCCAGCTGCTACAGTGTATTAATGGATAATACATTGCCATTTTTACTGCTAATAAAAAAGAATACAATAAAGTAATTTATTTTAATTTTCTAATAAATAAAAAATAATAATAAAGTATATACTGACAATATACATTTGCCTGTGATTAGATTTTTAGATAGAATTTAAATTTAATTAATTTAACGGTACTATCTATTTGTATTCTATTTTGTAATGCATTTAAATCTTATTTGAATTGAAACGTTTATTTTATGGGTGGATATTAGTGGGAGAACGTCTCCAACCCCCACGCACAGGAGTAAAAAATAAAACTCATAACAGCATAAATCAGAAGCATGGACTGAGGTCAGCTGCGCTGAAATCATGGCCGGTCATTGATTGAGTGAGTTTATGTGAGCGTAACTCAAAGATGTGACTCAGTGTCTCCCACTCCGCAGCGAAAGGTTTATGGTCAGATGTCAGCCAGACGTTTTCTTAATATTGACCGCCCGCCTGGGTTACAGCTGTTCCTCTCACACACGCTTGTACATGCCATGCAGTTACCTGCCTACTCTCTCACCCTCGGCCCTCTCTCTCTCCCGTCTCTATCCAGCTCTAGATCGGAGGGAGAGAGGGAAGGGAGGGAAGGAGAGCTACAGTAGCTGCCGTCTCTCTCCCTGGCCCTCCACGTTACCAGTGATGTAATCAAAAAGGACGAAGCCATATGCTTGCTCCGACAAACACTGACAGGGCAAGAGAGGGGACATTTAGTCTGTGTGTGTATGTAAGTGAAAGGGACACATTAGTTATAGAATAACAGAATGGAATCTTCTGTTTATCCCACTTTTCCACATACACATTCAAAATAAAAACCACAAACTGGACAAAAAAAAAGGGCAACTTCCTGTCAAGCTGAAATGATGTGCTGAGGTAATTATAAAAGACAGGAAGGAGTGATTCTGGGTAAAAAAGCAAGCTAGAAACTAGAAACTGCTGACTTGCAGCACTGTTGTCACATCTGACAACTGTCTGGGCTTTAATAACAAGCTGTCAGAGCAGAACCCCTAAATACAGGAAACAAACACCGTCAGTTCATTACACAATGATATTTGCTCTTCTATACAGTCTCTTACCCTGTAGTTGACCTTTTCAATGACCTGCTGGGGGTCACTCTCCAGGATCACCCTGTAAGCATGTCAACGAGCAACATATGAATGTAGAAAATCGTGAATTTTATGACACAAAATTGTCAGCGTTGACATTTTTTCAATAAAAACAACCCTCATGATAATGATAAACTCAGTCAGTTTAGTTATAGAGTATATACAATTTCAACAAAAATATTAAAGGGATAGTTCACCCAAAAGGCGAGAATACTTTTTGTGCGCAAAGAAAACAAAAATTACAACTTTATTCAACAATTTTTTCTCTTCCGTGTCAGTCACGACTGTATGCTGCTGCTGACATAGAACCCGGATGCACTGCACCTTGTTTACAAGCAGAGGAATGCACATGCTTGTGTCGTGCCACTGTCGTGAATGCGTGTCGAAGTCTGACGCAGAGAAGAAATAGTTAATTGCGCACAAAAGGTATTCTCGTAGCTTCATAAAATTAGCACTGAAGCACTGATGTCACATGGACCATTTTAACAATGTCTTTACTACCTTTTCGGGCATTGAACGTGTCAGTTGTGTTGCTGCCTATGCAGGGTCAGAAAGCTCTTGGATTTCATCAAAAATATCTTAATTTGTTTGCTGAAGAGGAACAAAGATCTTACGGGTTTGGAACGACATGAGGGTGAGTAATTAATGACAGAATTTTCATTTTTGTGTGAACTAACTCTTTAAGCAGCACAACTGTTTTCCACATTAATAGTAATAAGAAATGTTTCCTGAGCACCAAATCAGCATATCAGAATGATTTCTGAAGGATCATGTGACACTGAAGACTGGAGTAAACTAACTGACTGTGCAGGTTCTAAAAGAGAACACTGTTACTTACCCTCCATCGATGATTTCATCCACCACTAAGAACACTCCATCCATATTATCCAGCAGAGTCCTTTTCTCCACATTCTTCCTGTTGGAGAAGAACCAGACATCTGAGCACACAAGTGTTCTTCGGTAACATCCCATGCTGCACTCCACCAGTTTCTGTGGTTACCACAGGAGGCTTGATGCCAAGAATTCTGACATGAATTAGCCTATAGGCAGCTAGAACTGCATACAGTGTCAAAATGGGACTGTTCTTAAAAATCTAAACATACAATGTTGTCCGAATATCACTAGGCCTCAGATTTCATAGACAACCTTTCAAAAGTTTGGGGCTGGTAAGATGTTTTAATGTTTTTGATAGAAGTCTATTATGCTCACCAAGGCAGCATTTATTTGATCAAAATATTATAACTTAATATTATTTTCATAATATTAATAATATTATTTAAATAAAAAATCTTTAGTTTTTAACAAATAATTTCTTCCTGTGATGCAAAGCTGAATTCTCAGCATCATCACTCCAGTCTTCAGTGTCACATGATCCTTCAGAAATCATTCTAAAATAATGATTTTCGTCTCAAGAAACCTTTCTTCTTATTATAAATGTTCTGCTGCTTAATATTTTTGTCGAATATCTGATATATTTTATTCAGATTTTATTCATTTATTTGATGAAGAAAGAACTGCATTTATTTAAAAACAGAAATCTATAATTGTCTTTACTGTCACTTTTGATCAATTTAATGCATCCTTGCAGAACAAATGTATTCATTTCTTTCAACAACAAAAAAAATCCCACTGAACCCAAACTTTTGAACGGTAATGGTATATCAGAGCATGAACTCACCTCAACATCTGACTGAGAGACTCAAACAAGCAGTTCAACACTGCCATCAGCATGAGCTGAGATCAGACAAATACAGGAAAAGAGAGAGACAGATAAAAAGGAAACGGCATGAAACACAGCTGACTTTTTGTTATATGTGCATCCTCTTTGACAAACAAAATTGCACAGATATCAAATAGGGTCCAAAACTGACCAGTTCTCCATAATGGTCAGAAAGAATTGCTGTCACATGCAAATTAAGTGACAAGACTTCAGCCAATCACAGGCCAGCTCATCTGCATACAGGACTTACCTCATTCTCCTGAGCGCTGCCAACTACATAGAAGAACAAGTCTATGCTGCTCTTGTAGACTATCGTCATTCCCTCTAAGAAGGCAATTTCATCTGCGCAAACAGAAAAGAAACACAAGACATAAAATCCACAAGATTGACCATTTCTTTATAAAAAATATGTATGTTCAGTTAAATGTTAGAGATATAGAACAAACATTTACCAATCTATATAAACATTTTTACACTTTTGGGTACAAAAAAAATAAATATTTTAAAAAAATATATCTCATATCTCACAAAAAAAATCTCAACATTTTAAGGGATATTTTGATATTGATAATTAAACAATATTTTGCTGAGTGTGTTTTTGTGCTGGTTTAGGGCTGTCATGGATAAATAAATATGATACTCAAACCACTAGGTGGCGGTAAGTCCCCGTCTTAATGAATGATTCATTAAATCATTGACTCAATTGATTAGTTCAAAAATAGATTAATTCAGGAAAGAAACACCACAGTGTTTCTCTGAGACTCACACGTGTTCCGCTCCAGATTCCCCCCTTTTTTTTTTTAATTACTTTCATTGTCAAAATATAAAAAAAGACAATATTCTGTCTAAAATGTAACTAACTCAATAACGTCTTGTTTGTTGAACACATATGCAATTCACGCACACATGCTGATATTCAGGAAAATGCATTCTTGTTTGCGTGATTACTTAACTGTTATATCTAATAAAAAAAATTTTTCTTTTACAAAGTGAGTGACAATCTACACATTGCACACTGTTAAAACAACAATTATGATATTGTCATATCATTGTGTTATGACATAGACAATAAATATTGCACACCCCTACTTTTAGGCAAGTCTTTGTCAAGCCAGCATCAAAGTTATTTTCATCAAATTCAGCTTTTCTAGTTTATTTTGTAACTCGATCAACATAACAGACAGAGTGAGACCACAGAAACTACAATGATTGAAAGCAATATACAGCGCAGTAAAAAATATCACATACGATTTTAATGCTAACTGAAGATCAGTTTCATTTTTTCTAATATGTACTAGGAAAACTGATCCCAGATCAGTGTTTTACTTTGAGACGCTGTGTTTAAAGGACCGGGTGTCTGATTACTGAAAGTTTCATGTGAAGCTAAACAATTGCAGGTCAAAAGCTATTTCTGGCCCTTTTCACCTAGATAAACCTCAGTATGTTTGTCTGAATATCTGATTGAAGAATAACAGCAAACTCCAAGAAATTTAAACAGAGCGGACAGTTTCACATTTCTCCAAGTTCACCTTTAAGAGACAGATACAGGTGTGTATTTTGACCATGTTAAAACAGTGAACACCTAAACAGGTGAAAGGATCAGGGTGGTTTTGTTGTCCCGGTGTCATACTCCTTCACCCCACAGGGCAAGTGACAGAAACATCTATGAACTCTAGAACAGGTTCTCCACCCAGTTTTCCAGTAATCTGACCTGCAAACCCCAGAGGAAGCTTGCAAATGCAAGTTCCAATGACCAAGGACCAGTGTAAACTAGTAACTTGATCAGGGACTGATCTGAGACGCTTATTATTTTACTCTGAGAGTGGTTGTGGTCCTAATTGGCACAATCAAATTTACTATGAAACATTGATCTGACGAGCTTGAGTTGGAACATAAAGCAGCCGATCAGGTCTACTCACTACAAGCAATACATTTGGCAGCATATTGATTCGTAAAAAGCAACATACAATAAAAGCTATTAAATAATGAACTTACTGTCAGCTTTATGTGTTTTGTTGAAGACATTCTTTTCAAAATTCTTCTGCTCTTTCATTGAGGGATAGAGTTCTGGATCATAGTACTGAAATAGCACAGGGATCATTTGTTATAGTACATGACTATGTATGCATAATGCTTAACTCATATTTCCACTTTTTCATGTCTGCACATGTTTGTTTTTTCTTCATAAAATGACTACGTAAAAGAGGAGATCCTCCAGAGTTGAGTTGCAAAGTTCATTTCCAACACTGTTCTAACAAACATGTTTGTAATTTTCTTACACTTTTTGAAATACATTCCTTTTTTTTAAAATTCCAGATTGTCGGGTGAAAGTGTGCTTAATTAGTGATGAAGCTAAACCCTGCCAGAATTCAGATTTTTTTTTTATAGAAGCATGATTTTGCACCTCAATCGATATAAAGTGTTGATTATAAATCAGCATAAAAGTTAATTTAATAGTTGTTTCTGTTACTCTAAAAAGAAAAGTCATAGAATTTAAATGAATACAAATTTAAATAAAATAAATATATATATTTTTTATGTTATTCTTTGAGATGAAGTTCCTTCATTTCTCTTTCTAGATATGTAATTAGATTCTATCTCTGTTCTCTTCCATATATTAGTGAATGGCTAATGTGCCAATAGTTTAACAATTGCATTGTTTTTGAAAATAACCCAAATGTCTAAAATGCAAGAATATTTTCATCTTCAATGACAAGAACGAATATTCTAGAAGGGTACATTCACCTTTGAAAGAAGTCTATTTCCATCGTTGTCTAAGATGAAGACAGCCTTCACAGTGTAGAGCGAGGGCTCCTGGTTGGAAATAAATCAACGTTATTTTCAAACATTCAACATTACTTTTTTTTCATATCTCAGATGTCATAAATACACCCTTGAAATAATACAGTTACATGATATAGACAGGAAAATACTATGAAAAGAGAAAGTCTAGTCAGAAGCAGCTGTTTGTTGGCTCTCAAATGACTGGGGTCCGTCCGGGCCAAAGTTCTGTCATGCACTGACTATCACTGATTCAAAGTCTGAGTGTATCACAGAACTTGAGCCAGGCGAACAGAAGGAGAAAACTATCATCTGATCATCTTTTCAGATCATCTGGTTGGAATATAAGAGAATCTCGATGTGGACCTTCAGGGTTCCAACAATGAAACTCTGTTATCTATTTCACGGTAACACCTCACACTGCAAATCCATCTATTAAAAGTGTTACCAATGACCCTTTCACTAATATAAATTGTTATATATAACAATAAAATATGCAGCATATCTTGTATCAAAGCCTTGTATTTTTACAAGGATAGTAATGAATGAATTTTCTGTAAAACTGTCTACCCTGTTAGCATCACCTTTTTAAATACAAATTTAAAAAATATTTTCCAATATAGGCTATTCAGTATTCAAAAGCATAATGTAATGTAATGTAATGTAATGTAATATATATATATATATATATAGTCTTTCTTCGTCTTATATAGTGTTTAAAATCTTAAAGAAATAAAATGCTATAAAAAGCACTTCTTTAGTCTAACGCCGCCAAACAGAGGTGCTGCTATTTTTCTACAGCTACAGTATTAATTATTTGCAGTTAGTACTGATGTTGTCCATATAGGTCAACTCGTAAGAGTATTAAAATGTCCATGGCAAGCAATATCCCTGATTTCCTCCAAGTGTCCACCTGTGGAATCAATCACGCGCTCCGCTCCGGCAGAGACGCGTCGAGGACGTGGCATCCACGTCCCACTTTGAAAACCCACATCTCCCACGAGTAGACGGGGGAAAACTTTCAGAACAAACTGAACACAAGTGGAAAATGAATATAAACAAACCCGTAGTGCACGAGAAGCGAGAACACATTACAAAGGCACTACAATGTAGGATCCGTTCATAATCGGAAAAATAATGTTACGGCTTGCTCTCATACATTTTCGTTCGCTCGCAAAGAGAAACCGGATCGGTTTCTGACAACAACAATTTCGTTTTGGCGAGAAAAAAAATGCATGCACGAGCGTTTATAATACCAGACACGACATATTTCCAGTAGTTCACAACTGTATAGTTTCTTAAGCGAAGGCTTAGAATATTATAAAGAGTAAATAGCTGCTGTCGAAAACATATTTTCTATTGAGTCAAAAAAAAAAAAAACTGCGTACAAGCTACCAAAGCCAGTCGATCTACTATTTCAACGTTTACAATGAGTAAAGGAATTAAAAACAGCGATTAAATGGCACACATATCCTACCAGAGCCGCGGAGTCCATGGTGGTAGCACAGTGTTGACGTGGACAGCTTTGAGCTGTCATTACAGTAGCGCTCCTAAAACCCTCTGACTCACAGGGGGCGTGTCTGCAACTACAGCCCTCGAGCCGCCCATGTTGGCTCAAACCCACCATAGCGTTCTGCTTCAGCAGCGCTGCAGTACAGGAGCCACAATGGCGGCTTCCATTGCATGCTCGCTTACGCTCTGCTGCTCACTTGAATGTGTATTGGGAAGTCTTGAGAATTAAATTTTGGGCGTCATATTGTTTGCTCTAATGAGTAACTCGTTTCACAAGTAAGTTTCATTACGCGTGACTGCCACCAACCTCAAGTCTTGTACCAACAGGATCTGCAATGAATAGATAATGAACGGCTGCTGTAAGCAAATTAATTATGTAACGTCACCTCTTACCAGCGCGACAGGGGGCAGCAAAGCTGAAAAGATTCAGGGATCAGGGGGCGAAGCTTGCTTACACACAGCTTACTGTAAATACACTCATTAAAATGTCACATAATAATAATAATAGGCTAATAACAATAATAATAATAGGCTAATAATAATAAATAAATAAAATATAAAATAATATTAATGAAATATAAAATTAATAAATAATATCATTATAAATAAATAATATAAATAATATCATACCAAACCTGCATGAGTTTCTTTTGAAGAATGTTGATAACCAAAAAGTTGACGGTAGCCATTGACTTCCACAGTATGAAAAAAGCTGTGAATGGCTATTAAAGGGTTAGTTGACCCAAAATGAAAATTCTGTCATTAATTACTCACCCTCATGTCGTTCCAAACCCGTAAGACCTTCGTTCATCTTCGGATCACAAATTAAGATATTTTTGATGAAATCTGAGAGCTTTCTGACCCTCCATAGACAGCAATGCAACTGACACGTTCAAGGCCCAGAAACATAGTAAGGACATCTTTAAAATAGTCCATGTGACATCAGTGGTTCAACCTTAATGTTATGAAGTTACGAGAATACTTTTTGTGTGCAAAGAAAACACAAATAACTTTATTCATTTATTTATTCTCTTCTGTGTCAGTCTTCAATGCATGTTCACAAGAGTAAAAAAAAAAATTTTTTTTTTTAGTTTTGTGGTCCAAAGATGAACAAAGGTCTCATGGGTTTGGAACAACATGCGATGACAGAATTTTCATTATTGGGTGAACTATCCCTTTAACATTTTGCTTACTAACATTCTTCAAAATATATTATTTTGCTTTCAACAGAAGAAATAAACTTATACAGGTTTGGAACAAGTGGAGGGTGAGTAAATGATGACAGAATTTTCATTTTTGGGTCAACTGTCCCTTTAAATATTACCGCACATTGCATAATTTGCCATCGTCCAATATATGTAGCCTATACGCACATGTGTAGATAACAAAATAGTTCAGAGTAGGTATTATTTGATTTCTGTCAGTTATTCCGTGGCACTAGTTTCATGGTCCAAAGATAAACACGAAAGCTCTAGAAAACACATCTGATGTGTTATTGGAAAAATCCGCAATCTCTTCCAAACACTGACTCCAACCGAAAGAAAACCGAAAGTCTCATCACGTGACGTCCTGTGAGGAGGATACCAGTACTTTCCACCGCTTACTTCTGCCCTATAAATACACTCGCGCACTGGTATAGAGCATGTGAAGTTGTGTGATTCAGAATCAGATCATTCAAGAGGAGTATCCCGCTCTCACGTCTGTCTAGTGACTACGAGACCTCTCGTCCTCAAACAAGGTAATGTTTCATTATAGCATTTATAAATATAAACATCCGATATTGTGAACACAGATATGCGAGCTGTTATGAATCTAATAGCTCTCTATATACTGTTCAAATGAAAAGATTAATCACTTAAAAATGTTCAAGGCAACCGAAGTTGTAGTTTATCAGTGTAACGATGTTTAACAGTGCGTTAACTGTAAATGTGTGTTGCATCGCTATTAATCCTGATCGTCACCTGTAGGCTATGAGTTATGAAAGGGGAAAAAAGCATGGTTTGCAATATTTTATTACTTAAAATGTGTAACATTTCATTTTTTTTCTGAAGAAACCCCAACTCTAGCCGTCCTGAAACACTAGTGTTTATTTCATGAGAAACGTTTTGGTTACATCTTGGGGTGACTTAGTCGCCTGTTGCCCGGTTATGAGGAAAGAAAGTGGGTCAACGGGAGTGTCACGCGTTGAATATTGCTGTTTATGATCTTGAGTGTTGTGTTCAAGATAACAGAACATTCTAGAAGTTTCGCGTGTCCACCGTACAATTGTTCATTTAGGCTATGTTTGAAATTTTGACCGCTGGTCACAGCTGGAACGCTGTATCGACCAGTCAGAAGCCAGCAACTTAACAATGCGTTTAATACGTAGTATAATTATTAAGCAATGATGTTTCGCGCTTTTACACTTCAGGGTGTATTCACACCAGGAAAGTCCGCTAGTTCACTTGCTTTGGTTGCGGTTCGCTTTCACACTGCACTTTTTGCAAGTGAACCAGAAATTGTAAACAAAACCACACGTGTGCTAAGGTCATCCATTCATTGGACAGAAATTCTCAAGCAGGGACAACAGGAAGTGCAAAAACAGGCTAATCATGGAGATCTTTTGTAGAGCAATTTTTATTCTTTTACTGATTTGGTGTTATCAGATACTAACGCAATATGAAGAAACTTATGAGCATCATATGAGACAATGTCATACGATGTTGTAGCCTAAGTACGACTTGCCATAAATAAAATCTATAGATAAAATATTTAAAGCATATCACAATGTTAGTTTAAACATTTAACCTAAATAAAAAATTCTAAATTCCTAATATCCAGTCGTTTGTGCGGAGAGTGGAAGCTGAAGTGTGCTTCAGGACATCAGTGGATACAAATTAAATACGCCGTCATTTTTGCTCATACAGGTAAGAATAATACATCGTTCGGAACTGTAAAGGGTCTATTTTTATTTGTGTGCAATCAAAATATAAACAAAACATTGTGCTTTTGTAAAATAAAGAAAACAAATCGGATGCGCTTGCCGTCTCGGTGTAGAACAGGAGCGCTTCACAAAAATGAACCGAAACTTAGTGAATATTTTCCTTACAGACATGATGAATATATCTAGCTATAGAAAGCTTTAAATGACCACAAAACGAAATAATTCAAATCCAAAAAAACCTCTTTCATTATGTAATCCGCAAAGATGCATTTCTTTTCGCGTCCATGGTGAGATGGCGAGTCAGGATCATCAATTTCATCTTTGCGACACTGACTCAGAAAACGCTAGGTAATTAATAAATCATTCAAAAATCTCTTTACTATTTCCCCCCAACATATTCATGGTAACTTTTGCAGCAAGCTTTAGCCTAGTTAGCTCGCTCACGTCACGTTTCTGTGTGCCATGGTCACAAAAACTCATCATTTGCATGCATTTTTAAGCATTGTGGTTTAAAAACAAGTGATTTAAACCACTGAAACGCAAACAACAGCACTACATGTGCGAGCTGCATGTTTCTGAGCGTGATTTCTGCAATTGGGTCGGATCGAGGTCGGGTCATATTCACACCTTAAACCAGGGGTGTCAAACTCCGTTCCTGGAGGGCCAGAGCCCTGCAGAGTTTAGGTTCAACCATAATTAAACACACCTGATCCAACTAATCAAGTCCTTTAGACTTATTTTAAAACTACATGGTATGTGTGTTGGAGCAGGGTTGGAACAAAACTCTGCAGGGCTCCGGCCCTCCAGGAATTGAGTTTGACACCCCTGCTTAAACGAACAGTACCAGAGTTCGTTTGGAAGCGGACCGAGACCACCTCTTCAGCTGGGTCTCGGTACGGTTGTTTGGTCTGCACCCGAGTGCAATTGCTGTATTCACACCTGCCAAAAAGATCCGCACCAAGGGGGGAAACAAACTTGAGTTCGATTCAATCGAACCAAACAAGACAGGTGTGAATACACCCTAAGAAACCTGGTGTAGAAAGAATTTTCACTTAGAAAATTGCTAGTAAACTTCAATATTAATTACAAAAAGCAGCAAGTATAGCCTATCACCGAATTAAACATGCAATTTTGAAGTAGACTTAAATATTATTTTCTTGCAAAACATAATCCAGTAATATTTGTTTTATTTACTTCGGAAAATATTATAGTGTACAGTAAACAATGTTACTGCTCATTAGCCTTTATAACTAAAATATGATTTCCATTTACAATAAACCATTCTAAGTGTTTTATGTCTTTTTTTTTTTTTGAAATAAAAGCATTATAGGCTAGGCTACATTAATTGGGAATGTGTGAAACTTACATTCTTCTCTTCTGTTTCAGGATTTTGTGTGAAATTTTTCTCTTTTTTTCTATGAACTAAAAAAAATATAAAGTTTTCTTCATGGAGAAAGTTTTGAAATTCTAAAGCTGGATACACAGACACAAACACGCTCCTATTCAATTTGAGACTAACTTGGCTCATTCTTTGCTCTTGGCACTGGTTTGGGCCATGCCGGACCTGAAGAAGTACCTCACAGAGGGCCTGATCCAAGTAGCTATTCTTCTCAGTCTGGCTGGGATGCGTATGGACGTGGATCCCTACCTGCCCCCTTTTAGCGAAATCATTCTGGGCCCAAATTCAGCTCTAACTCAGACTCAATTCCACAGTCTTCGAAACATCCTGGATGGATATAACCTGCAACCAAAAAATGCAGATCTGGATGAGTTCTTCACAGCTCGCAGGCTTCTAAATTGGGTTCGCTCCCTAGACCGCCTACAGGTGCCAGCGGCGGAGTTGGAAGCCTGGTTGGTCCACAGGGAGCCTGACAATGGAGTCTCCATTCCAGCTCAAGTGGGTCTCCTTGTGGAAGGTGGAGGACTTGAAGATGTGGAGGAACCCTCAGAGCTAAGCATGAGGTTGGGAAGTGGAGGAGAACTGGGTTATGACATAGCTGAGGATCAAACCCTTGGAGCTTTTTTGGGGCACATGCCAAGAAGCCTCGACCATCCAGACGATGATGAACCCATTAAAGAGGTAAGCGTGAAGCCAGTGAAAACTTTAAAAAGGTTTGCCTATTTCTGTCAATTACCTGTTTTGGGGTTTGTTACATAGTAGTTCAAGTAAATATTTGAGTATTTGGTGCTAGCAACACCCTCCATGCAAGGATATTTGACTGTCATTGTAGTTTTTCTTTTTAATTCTTCTAAAAAGCTATAACAAGAATAAAATAAAATATAATTGTTTGGAGAGTACATTTTTATATACACTACTACTAATAAAATAAAATAAAATAGTTTGGAGAATATATATTAATATACACTGCCTCTCCATTGTTTGGGGTCAGTAGGACTTATTTTAAAGAAATTAATCATTTTATTGAGCAAGGCACATTAAATTGATCAAAAGTGACAGTAAAGTAAATTTATTTTCAAATAAATGCTGTTCTTTTGAACTTTCTATTCATCAAAAAATCTTGAAAAATATGTATCATGACTAATTCAGCTTTGCCATCATAGGAATGAATTACATTTGAAAATATAATCAAACAGACAACTTTTTTTTAAATTGTAAAAATACTTCACAATTACTGTTTTTATAGTATTTTTGAATGGTAGTGTAAAAATATTTTCACATTTTTTTGTGCACCACAATTCTTACCTCTAATTAGCGATGCAATGTATTTGTTTTCTACAGACTGCAGAAATGTGCTTGAACGGGTATAATAAGAAGAAAAACAATTGTTACATCTGACTTTATTGATCTTTGAACTATAGTTATATTTCCTTATGGCACATCATTTCTAGTTAACTTGTACCCTACAAAATAAGGACGTGTTTTCACCTATGAATCTTATTATTATACAACATACTCATCAGTGAGTTGCAAAATTACCTGGAAATAAGTTAATGCACGTACAAAATTACTTTAAAGAAGACTATACACTATACATCATGATATGCATTAATTCAAATATTGTTAATACATAAGCAGCTTAACCATATCAAACAACCTCATTTCACTAATTGTAATTCTGTAAACACACACCCAGACAGAACTGGCTGTATACCAGACATGTCTGGTCCGGATATGCAAATGGTTTGTTATTTAGTTGGACAGACACATGTGTCCCTGTCTTTGCCCTGAGGCACAGCTGAGTGTTAAGCAACTTCAAGCATCTGATACTTCAGCTTGGCTGGGGTTCCTCTCCATGCGTTACTTAAGTGTTGCATGTTGTTTTCTGTTCTACTGACCGTGAGAGGTTCATGAGACCCAGAGTATTCTGGGCAATGGGGGTAACACATGATCACTGGCCTGTATACTAGCATGTTATATAAGTTTCTATATTGTAAACACAACTGGGACTAATGATTTTCGGACTCAAGTATAAGTAGAAACACTCCAAAATAAGTAAATAGTTCACCCAAAATTGAACATTTGCTGAAAATGTACTCACCCTTAGGCCATCCAAGTTGTGGATAAGTTTGTTTCTTCATCAGAACTGATTTGGGGAAATTGAGCATTGCATCACTTGCTCACCAGTGGATCCTCTGCAGTGAATGGGTGCCGTCAGAACGAGAGTCCAAACAGCTGACAAAAACATCACGATAATCCACTAGTAATCCACACCACTCCAATCCATCAGTTAACAGCATGTGAAGTAAAAAGCTGTGTGTTTCTAAGAAACAAATATATTATTAGGCGTTTTTAACTTTAAACCATTGCTTCCAGCTAAAATACCAGTCAATAATCCACAATATGTTTCCTGTTTCCTCCCATGGAAAAAGTACATCCTCTGTTGTCCTCTCAACTGCCATATTTGTTTAGAACTGTTTTGGACTTGTTTGTAAATGGTGCTTGAGTTGTGCATATTTCTCTCTTGTTTCAGACGATATGACTTAGTCACTGGGTAAAGTAATATTATGGATTAAGGACTCAAATTTTAGCCTTTTTTGACCATATTTTCGCTTCACAAGACATTAATTGATGGACTGGAGTCTTGTGGAATACTTGTGTATTATTGTGATGTTTCCATCAGATGTTTTGACTCTCATTCTGACGGCACCCATTCACTGCAGAGGATTCATGGGTGAGCAAGTGATATAATGCTAAATTTCTCCAAATCTGTTCTGATAAAGAAACAATCTCATCTATATTTTGGATGGCTTGTGGGTGAGCAAAATAAATTTTGGGGGGTAAACTATTCCTTTGTCGTGTTAAACTGGTTTGTCACATGATCCGCAGCAGACTGCCGGTATGTGCACACTGTCCAGCAGACTATTTAGTGTGACTGTGAGCATCTGCCTGGCTGTGCGTCTACATTATTGACATTTGTGAGAAGCATCAAGCCGCTTTCTTTTGCTTTCTATGCACACGCATCAACTCAAGTGGGATAGCTAGGGTAATTTCAACTGGATGCTTTTTACTTTCTGTTCCTCCAGTGGGCTTTGTAACAGAATAAGAGGCTGCACAGTTAGTGAGCCTGAATTCCCCTTGAGTAAGGACCCTGTACTTAGAAACAGTTGCCATGCGTTTGTCAAGTCCTCACATGTGCAGGCCAGATCAGATTTGACAGGTTTCCACGCACATGATCCACAGGGCTATTTCTGAACGAAGAGCCAGTCTGTTTGTTATTGTGGTATGTAGAAAAGGCTGCAAATTCGGCCCTATGGCACATTTGACCAGTACTGACGGGCAGCATGGTGTTCCTGGATCAGACTGTGGACTTTTTTTTTTCTCTAGTGATTATTAGAAGCATGCAGTTCGGAGAAAAAGGATCCTTCCTCACAGACTTGAACATCACATCTGTTCAGTTCAGAACTAAATGATTAGTTAACATAAATTAAATTCAATTTAGCTGAGGGTTGGAACATACAATTTTTTGTGATAGGATTCTGTTAGGATTAGTTCATTGATGAAAAAGATATTCATTTTGGGATTTTCTAAAGATTACATAGTGTTTTTAAATGATACATGTTTTAAAACATTAATTTAAATGGTTGCGAGATGATGGCAAATTAGAGCTACATCACTGATACAAATGATTTTGTGGTGAAGTAAATACTACAGAAAAACAAATGTAATTTCTACATTAAATAATTTAGTTCTGGCAAGAATAAAAAAAAAAAAGAGTAAATTCAATATTAGTACTCAATTTAAGCTTGTAAAATTAAAAGTTTGAACTTATAAGTATATTTTACTTGGAATTGTTTGTTATTTTTACAAAGATTTTTATTTTTTTTACAAAAGATTGATATAAGTAAATATCAAAGTCATGATCCCGTTGTTCCCATCATGCACTTGGGTATGAATAATTGAGGTAAAATATTTTGCTGTTTTCGAGATGTATTTACACTGTTTTATGGTTGCTTTTGTTGTTAGGTTAAGTAACTTGCTGTTTTGTGACATCTGGAGTTCATTTTTTACTCAAAACGACCCATTCATACTCAAACACTATTCACTGATTGTCACCGTCATTGTGTATCGTGCGCCAAGTATTCAGGTCTCTGTGTTCATTTAGCTAATAAATATATTGAGTAAACATATTACCTTAAAAAGGATAATGAGCTTTCTACTTGCTAACATACGTGATTGTAAGTGAACCACATGCTTTATTGGCATTTTTTTCAGTACTATGTTGTTTCAGTGCTATAGATTTTACTTAATTCCATACTTAAATTTTACTTATATGCGTGCAAAAACTTGCAAAATAAAAATTAAGTAGATTTTACTTCTTGTTTTTTTTCACTGATAGCGAACAACTTGCTTCAATCATCACTTATTGTAAAATTACGATTCAGCGTTGTCTATTAATGTCGGTATGACACATACGATCAAACTGGTGGATTAATCAAAACTGTTTTTGTACTGTGTATATTTGGTTTTTTCAACATCGTTATAATGATAAGTGACTTTCTTGAGTTGAGTCAGTCTTTGAACAATTTAAGTCAAGTCAATTTGCTCAAACTCTTTGATTCATTATGAGCGAGTCATTGAATCATTCATTCAACCGATTTTTTCAAACACATTGATTCATTCAGGAATGGAAAAAGTCTTTATGAAGGAGTCATTGTATCATTCATTTAACTTCCTCATTCAAATTAATACATATTTGTATTTACTTTCAAAAATACAAAAAACTTTCAAAAAATACACATTTGACACATCGGTAATATATTTCGGCATACTCCCTTAAAAGTGTGTACGGCCCATGTGAGTGCTCCACTCATATACCGTTCATGCTCATCGTTCCTGAGATACTAGACATGATGCTTACTTTTGCATTTGCAGGAGGGAGATGGTATGTCTTTCTTCTGGGAGAAGGAACCTCAGCAAAATGTCCGCCAGGAGCAGCTGGAAAATGCAAGAACCCAGCCTCTCAGCTTGTTTAATGAGGAAGAAGAGGAGGAAGATGAATTTATGGTGGATAGCTGGAGAAATTCAAATCCATTTCACAACCAAATGTTTGGAGAGGATCTACAGGTATGACCGTGAACATGTTCACAACAAGACACTAAATATTGTCTTTTTTGTTCAAATTTATTAGTATTTGTCCTTTCCATCAGATTATTTTTGACTTGCAGAGAAGTACATTGAGCTGAAGTACTAAAATACTGTGAATAGGACACAAAAAACACTCAAAATTGAGCGAACATATTGTGTGAAAAGTCGATTTTGGCAGTGAATTTATTGACCTTGTTACTGCTGACCTTTATGATGACGTTCCACATTCCAAAGCAGTGCACCATTGCCGTCATAGTTTGACCTTGACAGATAACAGAGTGATATGAGTTTTATTAAACAATTTCCTCATGCTCACTCGCTCCTCTTTCAGTTGTCAGGTGCAAGGGACGACGCTTCTCTTTCCATTGACGAGTGCTTACATCTCATCGATGCCAACTTCCCCGCAGAAGGAGATCCAGAGGTAAAAACTTAATCTAGAATGCAACATTTCATCTTTTTACAACAATTTGTGCAGCAGGAATTGTTTTAGAGCTGGAGAGAGACAAAAAAGAAAATGTAGGCTTTCCAAACTTCTTAAACCTTTAAATTTTCTCAGTTGACAGGTCCTGATGTACAGAATGTAGGAGAACATGCACTTTCCGAGTTTCAGAGGCCACTCATGTCACCCTTGTTGCCTGAACAGGAATCAACAACTTTAGAGCAACAATGGCAAGATGTTTTGGCTATCATGGAATCACAGGTATGAAATGACAAACATCTTCCTGTCAAGTCCCAAAGTTAATCAGTGCTTTAAAAAATTAATGAACATATGTGACACGCTCTGTCATTTTGAGTAATAGTAGATTGTGGAGAAATGCGATTATAAGAGTTTCGGAACAAAATTCAAGAATTAAATGCAGTTTAGAAACTATTGTCTGTTTTTGGAGTAAAACAAACTAATCATCAAAGATATACACTTTTTATTGACTACTCAAAATAAGTTTCTAGGTCAAAGACTTAGAATATATGGAGCAGGTGACATGTTTTATTGACCAGGCAGTCTGAAAACTCGATTTGACTTCTCTTATCTTTACAGGACATGGATACAGCCGAAACAATAGACGATTCTACTTTCAGTAACCGTGATTCAGACAGAAATACTGGATCAATGGAAAACTTTATTCATCAGGATGTTAGCCTTCACCAAGCCACTCTGCCAAGATCCACTGAAGCACAAAACAGTGTCACCATGGAAGAAACCTGTTGCATAAACAACTCCATGCCAAACATTAATTTGGACACTTCTTCTAATGCAGAAGCTTTTGAAGACTCGGATATCATAGACCTCCTTCTGACTACTGGGACTAGCCTGCCAAGCCCTATAGATCCTCTTCTTGAGGAAGCCATGCTTGATGAGATGGAACTAATGGATTTGGCTCTGGAAGAACTTAGCCAGGTACAGTCTGAAGAGCAAAACCCAGCAGATTCTGACTCTGGTTTATCCCTGGACTACAGTCAAAGCCCTGCCTCTCCTAGTGGATCTGAATCTTCCAGTTCCTCCTCATCTTCTTCATGCTCTTCATCACTGTCCAGCCCAACCCCTAGTTTGATGCACGAAGAAGTTGCTGTGGGCTACACCCATATCAAGGCAGAGGATGGAGCTGTGGGCGGGTACATGCCAGAACAAACCAAAATGTGTCAATCAAGCTTTTTGGAAGCCAGACAGTTCCATCGCCTTCCTTGGCTCGAGCACATCGGACACGATCATACCTACAACCAACCTCAAAGCCAGAGGAAACCTCCAAAAGATCTTTCCGACGAGTCGCCAAAAAACAAAGTGCTGGATCATCTTTCCAGCCGAGACGAGAAACGCGCACGTTTGATAAATATCCCGTTTTCCAATGAATGCATCGTAAACTTACCCGTCGATGAGTTCAATCGCTTGCTAGCCAAATATCATCTCAATGAGGCTCAGCTTACGCTTCTCAGAGACATTCGCCGCAGGGGTAAAAACAAAATGGCTGCTCAGAACTGTCGTCAGAGGAAGCTAGATGTCCTGCTGGGATTGGAGTGCAGTGTGGATAGCCTGCGACGTCTCCGGGCCAAACTGCTCAGGGAAAAGTCTGAGATCTTGCACTCCATCAGGGAGATGAAGCAGCATCTTAATAGCTTGTATCAAGAGGTTCACGAGAGACTAAGAGAGGAACAGGGACTGCTGTACTCTGACAACAACTTTACGTTGCAGCAAGACAGCACCAGCCCTGTAACATCACAGCGCAGATCAGATTCACACTCCAGACGCAAACTTAGCAAGAAACAAAAACACAAGTGAGATGGAGGACTCCTGCTATGACTAGGCTCAGGAAAAATGCTCTCTGCTGTGAAGTCCACCTGCTGGTTTTCCACAGTTCAATGGGAATTTGCACCAAGTAGGTTATTATTACCCAAGTGATCATCCTTGATGTATTGTACTACATTATCATAACATTACATAATGTTTTGTACATAATGTATTGTAGGCACATAGTAACACAAAGTTTTGATGTTAAAGAGCCACATCAAGAGTTTCCATGATCTTTTATTTTAAAGGCCTTTATGTATTCTAAAAACCTACTGTAATGGATAGCAAAACCGCAGTTTGTGTGCAAGACAATGCTCAACGCTGTTGTCCATTCTCATTCAAGGAGCCGTTTCATTCAGATATACATCACAATAGGAAAGAACAGTTGATTACAACTTCTGTTTCACATCCAGTTTATAAACCAAACTGGGCTACAAGAACATAAGGAGTGTCTGAAATTGTTCCCAAAGTCAGAAAACCAAAATAATCCCATGTTAGAGCAGAAAATTGTAAATTATGCTTGGAATCCAAGCACTGAAACAAAGTTTTAATGCATTTTAACTACTGCTAAAGGCCAAAGTATACCGCTTACAGTAGCTATGTTTCCATCCACCTATTTTTATGCGCATTTTGGAATATCGCATAAAAAAACGCTAGATGGAAACGCATAAATTCAAAAAATGCACATAAAAAAAACGTATGCACACAACTGAGTAGGATAAACTTTTTATCCGATAAGAAAAAATGTGCATAAACTACAATGGAAACACATTTACCGAATAAATTTCACCATGCACGTCAAAAAAAGTCATGTGACTTTGCACGATGGGACGGGATAACTTGACTAACCAGCGGAACGATCTCATTGCACAGCATTTGAAATGTTGTTTTGGTCGTTCTGAAATGCCAGAGCAAAGTCTGTCATCAAAGTATTTTTGTATAATTGTATTACACGACTGCATTCCCAAACAGCAGCATCCACCTCCGAAAGCAATGACCGCATTTGTGTTTCATCTGCTCGCTCTGAGGCGCAAGTAGGGCTGTCATGATTATGAAATTTGGCTGACGATTAATGGTCTGAAAATAGTCACGGTTATTGCGATTAATTGTCTGTTTTAGGGCTTTGGCGATTATCGCGATTGTCTATTATGGCTTTCATTATATAATTGTGATTAATTTAAGGGTTCAGTAAATAATTGTTATCTTTTAATCTTTTTTGAGTTATTATTTTGCAGTGTAAGATTACATAAGAGTATTCCAAATTCTAAGAATCGGCCAATACCGATCCAACACCAGCGCTATTTTTTTTCTACACCACTACAGAATATCAATACTGCGTTTGTGAAACACAAAACTTTTTTAAACTTTTTTTAAAACCCTTTGATAAACACAATCCACTAAATACTCACTTCCTATATAACTTCCTATAACTATATAAGCTATGAAATTAAACTAGCTGACTGTATAATTTAGCAGCAAAAACAATATCTTGGAAAAAAAATATTTGGTGCACATTATACAATTTAAACATGTTTATTCTGTTAACTATTTGTATTCTTACAAAATACATTCATGAAAATAAGATCATGAGAAAAAGAAAGGCTACTAATAATCTTTGTGTGCAAAACTTTGATCATGTGAAACGCTTCAAACAGAGTGGCACAAAGCTCTTATGCACATCCAGGGTGCAGAATGGTGCACTTGAAGCAGCAGAGTCGCAGCATTTATGCACATCTAGGGTGCAGAATGATGTGCTTGAAGCAACACAAGTCACACACGGTACAAACAAAGAGAAGAGAAATGAGAGAGCAATGAACTCCAGGATAATAATGATGTCCTGTATACAGTATTTTGAGTGATGACTTAATGAGCAATGGGCTGCTGCTGCTTAACTAAGTAAACAAAGACAAAACAACTAGCATATTTACAGATGAAACTGACCTGCACTTGAAACCCTGAACAGTAGTTTTGCTTCTCTGCTCCACCTGTGCGCTTCCACAGTCCACTCCATTCTCTCTCTCGCATTGATTACTCTGATCCAAACCGTTTGGCGGAGGCGCTGGGATCGCGCGAGCCGAAGCATTGCCAGTTAGGACTAACCGATTCATGGTTTATTAGAGATTTAATTATCGAATGGCAAATTCGGAAAAAATCGCTTTAGTACATTCGGCAGGCAATTATACAATAATAGTATTAAAATAGCGGGCCAAATCGGCTGCCAGGCCACCGGGAATTGTCCCGGTTCTCCCGATGGTCAGTCCGCGCCTGATTTCCACAGACACGGTAACTGTAATTTAATTACACATTTTTTCTTAGTAACTGTAACTGACTACAGTTACATTTATTTTGTAATTAAATTACGTAACGCCGTTACATGTAACTAGTTACTCCCCAACACTGGTCATAACTGAACGTGACGTGCTGTTTGAATGCTGTGCGGAGAATGACTGACAGCTGCAGCAGAAGGAAGATGAGTTTCTGTAAACTTAAATTTAACAATTTAAATACAATTCTGTCCCTCACATTAAGATATGGAATGGCTTCAGATGATATAGGCTATAGTGCATGAAAAGCAAATTGGTGCTTTTTTTGTTTCTTTAGGTGTATGACTCCCCCTGTATGAAAAGCACAATAATCACGTTAGATCAAATAATCGCGATTAGACGGTTATTTAATTATCGCGACAGGCCTAACCGCAAGTAATTTATTATATAAAAATTATTATATTTAGTGGCTTTGCCTACTTTTCTTAGTGATAGGCAATTTAGTGCCAGTTTATCAGGAAGTGACAATTTTGTTCTCTTTGACTCGTTGGATGGAAATTATGCTTTATTCGCAAATGTTTTATGCGATATTCCAGTTTTGCGCATAAGTTAAATTCGAATCTTTGGATGGAAACATAGCTAGTGTGCATGATGCAAAGTTTCTTCACCAAAATATAATGCGCGTTCTGTACATGCATTGTCGCACATGCGCATTGACTTGGTTTTTGCACTAATCAGTTGTTCCACAAGGTGGCAGCACTGGCCAGGGCGGTTGTTTCAGTAGAAAATGAAACTGAAGAGATGAAACAACAACAAAATAGCGGAGACTGCAACAACAGACGGCCGCATTGACAAGCATTTGTGTGAATGTGTTAAGAAAGCTACAACTTTAGTTCAAAAAAGCAGTAGCCCCTCACTGCAGAACACAAGATCCAGGGGGAGTGGTTGGATCCACATCTAAGGGGTGGAGATTGGTAGGTTTAGGTGTCTGTAAGGTGGGAGGAGTTGGATCTGGATCCAGCCACGCCCCCTGGTTCTGCAGTGAGGACCATCTCCAAAAGAAGTACAAAGACATTTTATCGGTCCGCCTAGTGCATGTGTCGTCCGCCTGCATTCGTGCATGCTATCAAATGGAGTATACTTTGAAAGACTATGCATTTGACTATACGCATACGTGCACGGATACATTGCGCTTTACTAGTATAATAAAAGCGTTGGTTTGCCATCTCATTACAGGAAGCACCTTCATGCCAAGTGATCTTAATTTTGCGCCTAGTGCATGTGTCATCCGCCTGCATTCGTGCATGCTATCAAATGGAGTATACTTTGAAAGACTATGCATTTGACTATACGCATACGTGCACGGATACATTGCGCTTTACTAGTATAATAAAAGCGTTGGTTTGCCATCTCATTACAGGAAGCACCTTCATGCCAAGTGATCTTAATTTTGGACTAACATTCACATAAGACCGTAAAGTATTTTTGACCCACAATGTTTTGAATGAACTGGAGTTTTGTTCTTGAGTATGTGTGGTTTTATTAGAATTTAAGTTAGTTTAACAATTCATTGATGAATTTTTTTAAAAATACCAGGTCTGGATTTGATTTCATGTTTTAAAAAGCCTTGTAAATAATCTAAGCCTTTTTATATTCAACTGTTTATGTACCTTGTGTTAAACATTTTGCAGTGAATTCATGTTCTTGGTGACAAGCTGGGATTGTTCTTGTTTCAATTAAAATATATTTATTGTATGTAATTTTTGACTATACGCATACGTGCACGGATACATTGCGCTTTACTAGTATAATAAAAGCGTTGGTTTGCCATCTCATTACAGGAAGCACCTTCATGCCAAGTGATCTTAATTTTGGACTAACATTCACATAAGACTGTAAAGTATTTTTGACCCACAATGTTTTGAATGAACTGGAGTTTTGTTCTCGAGTATGTGTGGTTTTATTAGAATTTAAGTTAGTTTAACAATTCATTGATGAATTTTTTTTTAAATACCAGGTCTGGATTTGATTTCATGTTTTAAAAAGCCTTGTAAATAATCTAAGCCTTTTTATATTCAACTGTTTATGTACCTTGTGTTAAACATTTTGCAGTGAATTCATGTTCTTGGTGACAAGCTGGGATTGTTCTTGTTTCAATTAAAATATATTTATTGTATGTAATTTTCAGTTTCATTTTTTTATAAAACGGCTTACTATAACAAACTAAATTTCTTATAAAGTAACCTTAATAATAAAACAGAATTAATAAAAAAAGGTTTATTTTAATGAACAAATAAACATTTCCCCTTGAAAATGTGAAAATGAAAGAAAGTAACATGCTTTTAACAGTAGACTTAAAAAGAGAAAACAGACAATCAGAAAGGAATATAATGCAGTCGCATTACTGATTGTGTACAACTAAAAGTACATCAGGCTCCTCCGGTACACAGAAGTTTATGCCACTATCAATACCATACTTAGCAAAAAACAGTATCCAGTGACCCAAGCACTATTTTAACCATTTTAAAAACTTTTTGAAGATATTGATAACATTTTAAAACTCTAGCATATTGTCAATACTAACATGTTTATGCTGGTGCAAAGGTGATACTAAAAGACCTGACCTGTAGCATGATGTTAGCAAGTTTTTTCACCTTCACTACACATTTACATATGTCTATGATAAAAAGATGCCTTGAAGCAGTGTAGTACATTCTACATCTTGAGCACCGCCGAAAAAGAGGGTACAACACCAAAGTGTCACACTTTTCATCAATGTTTTCTAAAGTATTTACGAGCCAGGTCTGGCAGACCTTGATCAGCCTATAATACTTGAAAGATCAGTCTGAAAAGCTGGAATCTAAAGAGCACATTTCCTCTTCACACGGTAATGCAACTGATTAAACACACTGACATCTAATAGTTAAAAATAAAAAAGGTTTATATGAGATTATGGGACATGCAGTTTACTAAGCTGACTAGAAAGTTATCAAAAAAATAAAAAAAACACCTTATGAATATATATATATGCATATGCAACAGATATCCTCAAATGGTGAACAAAAAAGATGAGAATACTGTATACATGGTGAATGCAAATTGAGAAATACTGCTAAAACAGCAAGACTGCAATACACAGCAATTTGCTCACTAATAAGGTGACAACAGTTTTGACAAATGTATTTACACAACAAATGACTTGAAGATGAAGTCTAAACAAATGAGGAAAAGAAAAAGAAGGCTTAAGAAATTGGGCCATGCCGCCTTACAAAGACAAAACACAGTAACTACACACACACACACACAAAACGGAGTTTTGAACATAAACTATGCTCAGATTCAGAGAAAACAGCGTACACGCATATCAAATTAATCACACTGTGAATTAGTTTGTTTTTCTTCTGTTTTAATTGCTGTGTACTTACCACACAAAACGGAGTTTTGAACATAAACTATGCTCAGATTCAGAGAAAACAGTGTACACGCATATCAAATTAATCACACTGTGAATTAGTTTGTTTTTCTTCTGTTTTAATTGCTGTGTACTTACTGTGTTTTAACTTAGGGTGGCGTATTACACAGTGAAACGTTCCAATTTAGACTGAAAAAACATAGAAGGTATGAGGATGTGCACATAGGATTCACCGCATTTAGCATATCATACCTCATCAGACATCAACCACCTTTTTATCAGCCGGGAATAACTACTGAGCAACTACTGCAGCATATATACACCCCATTTCCCATAATCCATCAGAAAGAGAAGCAAAGAGGAAATACAGTAATCCTGTGTTTCTTACGGTGGTCAGTATTCTGACTAACATTCACTTCTGCCCACTAAAGATGACTCCACATCTGCATATCTTGCTCTGAATATATATTGAGTCCAGGTTTTATGGCATTGAGAGTAAAAGAGCTTTTGGGTGTCTGTTTCCCCATCTTTGAACTGCCCATATCCGGAATTCCCCCCACCCTGCCCAAACTAGTCTAACACGGCCCTGACCTGCCACCGCTCTCGTTCTCCCTCACAGGCCTAGTTCTTGTCATCCTTCTTCTCTTCTTCCTCAGCAGGGTAGGAGTGCCATGTCAGTCGCTCTTCATAGAATGAGATGACCACCTGTGGGCACTTCACATTGGCCTCTTTTGCCGGAACGAGATCTGCCTCGTCAGAGTTTTTCCTGTAGAGAAGAAGCAGGGGGAGAATGATTAAAGGAACCCCAAAATGAAAATGAATTAAAAAACAAAACGGTCTCCAGTTTATTAATTAATGTCTTGTGAAGTGAAAAGCTTGTGTTTGAAACAAACAAATCCATCAATGCATCTTGTTTTCAAACTGTTGCGTCTGGTTAAAATTTGAAAATTATTATTCAGTCCAAAATCCATAATAATGTTATCCAATATCCAATGTAGTCCTCTCAGATTAAAATCCACTGAGATATTTGTTTTGATTTAAATACAAACGCTTCAAATAATGTAATTTAGCCAGAGGCATCTGGCCATTGGCTCAACATGCCAAATAGCAAGTTTCATAATCTGTATTGAACAAAAGAAAAACTAAACTGGGGTGCGTTTCATAAAAGCATCGTTGGCTAACTATGGTGGTAAGTTCCATTGAACTCTATTGGTAATGACGGAACTTTCGACCATAGCTGCTTTTGGGAAACATAGCCCTGGTTGCCAGATCTGAGGGAGTCATGAGTATGAATGTACACAAGAACTCAAATACAACAATGTTTTAAAGGTGAAGTGTGCTACAGTAAAAGCTTTAAAAAAAAAAAGTGTCTCTGTTCATAATCGCACGTTAATTAAGCTAAAAATGCCAACAAAACCCTGCTTTTTTTTGTGTGAACATCCAGCTTAGTCTAAAACAGCAACACTGGTATCTGGAGTTCGGGATCTGACGTGTTTGTTTGACCAAAGGTGGGGAGTGTTAATTATTTTCACAATTCTATTTTGTGATGCCAGTAATGTTTTTAGTTTGGTTCAGATGGTTTGGCACAACAGAGTTCTTATTAGCGATTTGAAATGCTATTTAAAAAAAAACAAAAAAAAAACTCCAGTATACTTTAAAGTCCCCCTGTAGTCAAATATTTGATCCCTTAAAGGGGTGGTTGACTGGTTTTTTTATAGGCTTGATTGTGTTTATGGGGTGCAGTAGTAAATACTGTAACATTCGTTAAAGTTACTTACTGGACGTTGTTGTGTCCTAAAATGCCTTGAAGACTCGAATACAGCCGTTTGCGATTCTTAATTTGCGCCCGCAAGCATATGCGTGTGAAGTGCAGATGCCAATGCGGGAGAGGTGGGTCTGACTCCGGGCTACTTTTACACTGTTGCCACGGGTTATAACGCAAGTTAGCAGTTCTAAATTCACATTAAACCACAGCTTCGTGGGTTTTTTGCTTTAATTTATTTTTGGTTTTTTGCTGGTATTGGTATATTTTGCATGCTAGTGATAGGAATCGATCCCTTGACGTGATTGGTTATTGGTTTGTGACGTAGCAAACCGAGGGCTGTTTCAAACCGTATTTCTGGGTCAGCCTTTGGGAAACTACAGTTTTAAGGAGAAAATACTCAGCAATGGTGTTGATTAATAGATTGGCACATGGTTTGTCTAAAGGCATATTAAAAACACCATATAGACAAATAAACAACATAAAAAAAAACTAGATTTTCACTACAGGGGGATTTTCACTATGAGGTCCGAGTTTGGCAGGTCTGCAACACTTAATGCCATGACTTTATGAACTTGAGGACTTTGTAAAGGCCTTAATATGCGAAAGGGCGAATTAAGACCTTTTTAAATCATTTTAAGGCACAGAACCCCTGTATTCATCTTTTTTTCTTCATGCATCATGTCTCACAAAAGGTATTTGAAAAGGAACACAATTGATGAAAGCAAAATAAAAAAAAATGTTACATTTAAACGTTTGTTGGTCTGGTAGTTTTTATAAAAAGCAAAACCTGGGATATAAAAGTGCACAAAATTTAATAAACACCTAAAAGTGCCTGGCAAATGCTTAAATATAGTATAAGTATGTACGCAGTCTTATGTAAAGAAAGATAAAGAAAGGAAATGTTTAAAAAGAAAAAAAAACATGCATATTTTATAAAATATAGAACTTGCGCAATTTTTATACCAAAAGTCTACAAAATCGTACTCATTTAAGGGAATGATTCAATCTTACCTCATCTTTCCTCTTTTTGGGCCGGCTGTCTTCCCCACCATCTGTGTCAGATTCTCCTTTCCTCTTTCCACTAGACTCTTTCTTGTCATTTGGTTTGTGTTTTTGCAGGTACTCTGCAATGAGATCAGGACAGTCCAGGTTGTCCTGTGGCTCCCATGTGTTGTCTTCACTAAGGAAAAGGGAATATATTCTCAACCATCTTTTTCATTGGAGAAGGGCTGGACCACCAACCAAAACCAAAGGCTATATCTTTATATAATGATAAAATGACCAACATGTTTTTTAGGAATCAAGCTCCTTGCCTTACACAAATGCAAAATCTTGCAGATAGTAGTTACTTACTCTGAGAAGCCCTTCCACTTGAGAAGGAACTCCACTCTGCCCTTCACCACCCGTCTGTCCAGAACCTTCTCCACCACATATTCTTCCTCTTCCTCTTCTACCACCTCCTCCACCTTCTTCTTGGTCTGCTTCTTCCCAGCTGTGGCCGCCAGCTTGCTGTCTGCAGAGAAAGAGGGAAGTAAAGAGGAAAAGGGTCAGTCTTTTCTATGGAAAAATCACATCTTTCAGTATTTAAACAGTAAAAAAACAAACAAATGAAGCGGACACTATGGGGCTGAGCAGAACAAACACAAACAGTGACACTTCACTAGCAGGGGGTCGTGCACAGAGAGGAAGAGTGATTATTCGTGGTTTATTTTGAAAAAAAGGTATGCCATGGTCAAAGTCTGTTGACAAATCTTCACACATCTTTTTGCTGTATCAGAGACATTTTGACTGCTGTGAAAAACCCACAGTGCTTTGTGAGGAATTCTTGCTTTTGAGAACAAGGTCAGAAACTACAAATTCAGAAAAGACATCAAAATATTTCAGGGTTTCAGTTTCACTGTCCTCAAAGGGATAGTTCACCCCAAAATTAAAATTGTCATCATTTACTCATTTTCATGTTGTTCCAAACCTGCATGACTTCTTTTCCTCGCAAAAGATAAAAGACACCTTGAGGAATGTTTCAACTGTTTGCCAACTGTTGCCCATACAATTTAAGTCAATGGGGTCCAAAACACTGCACCCCAATGTCTTCTTTTGTGCTCCACAGAAGCAACAAATCACATTGGAATGAAATGACATGAAGGCGAGCCAATGAGGAAGAAATTTTATTTTTGGGTGAACTATCAACCTATCTACAAGTGCAAGCATCTGAATTACATAACCATGTAACAGACATACCTTAAGCTGTTCAAACAATCGCTTCTTAAGAATCAGCATGATCACAATGTTAGCATCATATTCCAAGCAGATCAAATACCAGTTTGAACAAGAACCATAACCACTTGACCCTTAACTTTAAAAGACCAATCAGGAGATACTGGCATCAACCAATCAATATTGACTAATGTGCTCAGACAGGCTCGTCAATTACGTATACACTACCAAAACAAGTCTCTTATTCTCACAAAGGCTACATTTATTTGATCAAAATACAGTAAAGACAGTGATATTGTGAAATAATATTACAATTTAAAATAAATGTTTTCTGTTTTTATATATTTTAAAATGTAATTTATTCCTGTGATGCACAGCTGAATTTTCAGCATCATTACTCCAGTCTTCAGGGTCACATGATCCTTTAGAAATCATTCTTCTGATATACTGATTTGATGCTCAAGAAACATTTCTGATTATTAATGTTAAAAACAGGTGTGCGGCTTCATATTGCTGTGGAAACTACTGTGATACATTCTTTTCAGGATTTTTTTCAGGAAGGTTTAAATAAAAATTACCAAAAAAACTAAATCTTCACGACTGATCAATTTAAAGGGGCTTTCTAGGGCTGGGTATTGTTCAAAAATGTTCGATATCGACACCTATACCTTGACTTCAATACCGGTTCCTGAACGATACTTTTTTCGATACCAATTTTATGAAATCATCGTGCATATTCATTACCGTGATATACCGCATTACCGAATACCGTCACAAGTCTAGTGCAGAATCGGTGTATTACAGTACCGCGAGAGCTAAAGAGAGCAGACTGCTCCGTGCGCTTTCGAATCGCTCTCGCGAATGTTAAACACTGATTGGTCTGCGCCGCACCTTTTCTAGTCGAACACACCGGCTAGTGCTGCAGGCTTATTGGCTCACTGACGCTGATGAGATTAACCCCTTAGGTATCTAAATTTGGTACCGATCGACGAGATGCTTTCGATACTCGATGGTATCGAGGCATTTCGGTCTGTGCCTAAAACGTATCGAACTCGATACCCAGCCCTAATCCTTTCTAAATAAAAATATGAATTTCTTCAAACCCCAAACTTTTGAATGGTAGTGTATACTGTGTGGGGGAAAAAAAAGTTCAGTAATTTTATGCAAATCTCATCTGTCATCAAACTATTTCAGCACTAATTTTGGCATTATAGTGGTATGTGGCAATTCAACTCCCAGAATATTAACATCCACTTCATGATTGAAAATACCACAGCTACCGTGGAGAACAAATGCTTCATTACTAATCGACCACAAAAGACGGTAATATAGCAAACACATCAGTTCAGAAAAAGTTACAATTATGTCTCGTTTGTGAACATTAGTTAATGCATTAACTATGAACTAACAAAAAGCAATATTTTCACTGCATTTATTGACCTTTGTTAATGTTATTTCACCGTGCATTAACTAATGTTAAAAAACACAACTTGCCACTTAGAATACAACTGGTAATTATCCTGATTTTAAAAATGTTATGAACAAACGAGACCTGTTGCCCAAATTTCATCACTTTGAAACACACTCATTCTGTCCTTTTTGTGCACCAGACCAGAACCAAACCTTTGACCTTATAAATCACCAGAAGCAGCAGCTCTATTAGTCACTGACAGATAATGGATCACATGGCAGATGAAACAGCAGTCATGGAAACAGACAACATCCCGTGACTTAACAGAAGTAATATCAAGGCTTGTTTATAAGACAGAAACGTTAAGGTGATCTGAACATCTAGAAATAACCCTCCCCACACACATTTGAAGGAAAAACAGCAGTGAAGGAGAAAGTTGTGAGACACCTGCGGTGACGCTGGGAGCATCACTAGCCGTGTCTGTTGGTTCGCTCATGATCGTCGAAGGGGCGGAGACTGACAGATAATGGATCACATGGCAGATGAAACAGCGGTCATGGAAACAGACAACATTCCGTGATTTAACAGAAGTAATATCAAGGCTTGTTTATAAGACAGAAACGTTAAGGTGATCTGAACATCTAGAAATAACCCTCCCCCACACACATTTGAAAGAAAAACAGCAGTGATGGAGAAAGTTGTGAGACACCTGCGGTGACGCTGGGAGCATCACTAGCTGTGTCTGTTGGTTCGCTCATGATCGTCGAAGGGGTGGAGACTGCGGAACCTTCCGGTTCCTTGTCAACGTCAACCGTGCTGAACAGAGTGAAAGTGTGGGTTAGAGGGGATGGGGGGGGGGTTCATGTGATATCAGGGAAAGAACAACACAAGGCAGGAAACACAATTAAACAGCACTGTGGATAACAGTTCAGGGGCTCTAACAAATTGCGTGGCAACAATTAAAAAGTTTCACGTATACACAACGTTTTCAAAACGATTCGCGTTTACACATATCCGTGAAAACGGCCAAAAACGCTGTATTACGTATGCCAGGCCAGTAGTTGGCACTGTCGCCTTGTTAGTAAGCAGTACCTGTAGGGAAGTGATGATTATATGTTGTATATGATTGCCTTGTCCAAATACCCACACTTGCGGTCTTTGCACTTGACTACTTATATGACGTATTTCCTGTATTTGGTCCAAGTGTTCAAGTGAGCATGAAGACCACAAGTGTGTTTCGAACTTTTCATTACCTGATGTAAATGTAAAAACACTGTTTTTCTACCAAATTATATGCAATATCTAATTATTATATTAATATTTAACTTGCATTGGAAAGGTTTCCGTGACCTCTCGCGATGGGGATGCGTCTCCGCTGTTGGTTGTAATATTGGTGAAGTAAATCCACACTTTGCTGAAGAAGCGCAAGCAAACTCCTGAGCAGCAACAACAGTACCATGTACTCTGCCATTGTTGTATATGTTTGTTCGCGCTTGCCTTTAAAATCAACATGTACTGCGCATGTCTACATACCTAACACGTACTACGCACGCGCATGACGTCACCGTTTTCAAATATTCCCATATTGGGTGTTTACACGGAAACGATAACGGTGGCGTTTTCAAAAACTTGCACTTTGAAACCCGTTTTCAAAAATATGCGTTTTCAGTCCCCAAAATGCCGTTGTCGTGTAAACGGCCCCTAACACAACTGCAATTGTTTTTTTCTCTCAATAGAATGTCTTATTTATTTTTTTGCCTATCATACATTTCTAGCATGATTCACTAAAATAGCATTCAGTGTAACAATAGTTTATAGGGATGCTCCGATCAGGATTTTTGCAGCCGATACGGAGTACCGATTTCTTGTCATCGGCCGATACCGATTCTGATGCTTCAAGCTTTATATAGATGGTTTCATCGGGCGTGCCTGGCCTGAAGTTAACTTCCGGTCTGTGTTTGTTTATCAGTCGCAGTACTTAATTTGATACTGCTGGATCTTGTTCTGGAAAATGACAGATTTTAAATTTTTGCGTTCCGGTAGGCCTATTTGTTTTTAAAATCGATTGCATCTCTTATCGACAATTAATCGATCAATCATTGACATCCCTATTTCGAAGGAAGGAAAATTTTCGATGTCATTTTCATGTTATATGCCTGATAAAGCAGTAGGGGTGCCACGGTTCAACTTACTCATGGTTCGGTTTGTATCACTGTTTTATGGCGCTTTTCCACTGGGTACAGTGCCTGGTACTTTTTTTAGTACCACCTCGGTTGAGGTTCCAAGTGAACCGTACCGTTACCAAAACGTGCCGTGTAAACTCTGCAGATCACGGATTGGCCGGAGAGAATCGTCACTACCTGCGTCACTGAACTTGCGACACAAACAACAGATCTGCTAGATTTAAATCAGCACAGCCAGCGAAGGATCGAACACAACTGTTTTGAACGAGCACGCCTTTTGCCAAAAAAAGTTTTGTTGTCTGTTGCGGAAGAACAGACGTTCCTCTCGTTGATAGCAGAGGAGCGGGCCCCGCGAGAGCTTGATGGGGCGACGCGGAATGAAAACGTTTTTTTAGGAGTCGTGTTAGTAGAGGCGGCGCAACTATAACAACATGTAAATAATACCGCCCACTCTAAAGCGGTACTGAACTGCAGTGGAAACGCAAACCGTGCCGTACTGAGCCGAGTTGTACCACGCAGTGGAAAAGCGCCATTAGTCACGGTTTCGGTACGGTTTGGTATGTGCTATGTTTAGGGAAAAAACTATATTGTCAAATAAAAATAAAGAAAATAAGAACAAATAATCTAACTACAAGCAACAGCACAAATAAATGCAATAGAGCAAAGATACAAATAAAAAAAACAGTGCTTTTCAGGTTTTTTTTTAGGTACGTCTAACAGTTTTTAGGTACAGAAATTGATTGAAGTAATCAAATGTAAAACTACATTGCATATTTGACTGTATAAATTAAAGATTAATCCTTATTAAAGTTACAAAAGTTATTCAGTCAAGAGCAGTGAGAGATTTCCGTGTTGTTGCTGCAAAGATACAAATAAAAAAAACAGTGCTTTTCAGGTTTTTTTTTAGGTACGTCTAACAGTTTTTAGGTACAGAAATTGAATAAAGTAATCAAATGTAAAATAACATTGCATATTTGACTGTATAAATTAAAAATTATTCCTTATTAAAGTTACAAAAGTTATTCAATCAAGAGCGGTGAGTGATTTCCGTGTTGTTGCCGTTTAATAAACTTTAAGAAAGTGCTGTCACTTTAAGACAACACACTGATCCAGTGCACTGATACTGTATGTTCAGCCGACTATGTCTGGATACTCACCAAGACAGGCATTTTGACAATTTTTGTGTGAATTTGTCCATTCAAGCACAATACTTTAAAGAGAGCTTAATATTTGCGCGTGTTCTGAGACGCGGGTTCACGCGCTTCGGATGAGCACACACAGATCTTCTCACTGCGCATGCGCGTTCGTGTCTTCTGACTCTTTAATATTTAAACTGGCCAGGCTTAAACAGATAGCAAGCAACGTGTGCTGTTCAGGTCTCACCTGCGCTATCAACGCGTGATGACGGCATAAATGACAGTTATTCCAGCATACAGCACTGGCATTGAACAAAGAGTGACTGGTTTGTCCACGTATTGTTTTTTATCTCTCATCGCTCTTGTTGTAATGTATTGGGAAGCCAGAATTTGTATCCATCAACAGAAACATGCATTAACCGAACTCTAACAAACCATATTACAGATGCATTGTCAGATTTAAGATGAACCGCGGTCCTAGTGCATGCCGAACCGTGTGTGGAGAACCTCCGGCCAATCGATCGGAGCATCCCTAATAGTTATATACCAAAACTCCAGTCAGACATATTTAGAACAAGAATCATTAGATGACTTTAAAAAGACACTATTTAAAAAAATATCATGTAATTTTATTAATCGTTTTCCCTCAATTTTTTTGTTTAGTAGATGCTTTAACAGAAAAAAAACAACACACACATATGTGTTTTGCTCTTAGCAAACACTAACCAGGCTGTAATACTGAGATATGTCACCAAAAAAGGGCATAAAACTAGAACAAAATCTAACAAATTAAGCTGCAAGCCAAGATTCTGGACATTTTGTGTCTTAATTTTGTTAAATCTCATTAACAATTATTCTAAACACTTGAGCAAATTTGACCATAATTATTCTTAACACTTGAGCTAATTTCACTGCTTAAAGTAAGACTGTGTACAGGATTATTTTATTTCTAACGTTATTGATAAACTATGTTTAGACCATCACGCGTCGCGCGCACTGAAGTATTTGTTTTAACCAACCTTTCGGTGGCGTGCACGCGCAGACGCTTTGCCAGAATATTCGACGCTGCAGCGCTAAACACGAGCCAGTGAGGCCAAGCGTTACATTTTAAGGTGACAATGCAACTGTAAACCGCATGTAAATCTCTGTAAAATGGTTTTCCCGAGCCCCATACTGAACGCCTCGCGTGCACGAGAAAGGCGTTCCTGCCTCGCGCGGAGATGGCGGGCTAGACTGACCCTTTGCCCGCACAATTGTGGGGCCAAAAGGTACCAAGACATCAACTACATTTATGCTGTCCGATAAATACACGCATTAAGACGTTCCCACGCACGATAATTTTAACTTTACAAACCTAAAATGGCCGTTAAATACGAGACACCGACTAGCCTGCTGGCTAATGTTGCAGAAGCATGGTCGCCACTTCTCCATGTTGACCTGGATCCGATCAGAAAACTACCAACAATTTCTCAAATATAACTGGAATATTATTAAAGAGCAGGATGTCGCTTAAAGCACTCAACACATCTGTTTGTTTGGTGTATGTATATATTTATGCATATATATGAGAAATCACATTTCCTAATACAAAGTCAATCCTACAGTTGTTTTCAGTCTGCACGGCGTGCACGCAGAGCCACTTACCTTTGAATTTCTGAATTAAAGGCGAAATATCACCGAATTAGGTGGTTCAGTGTAGCTAGACCGGTTTAAAGTTTCGACAAACGTTTGAAATCTGTCGACTGGAGAAAGAGTTTGCTATTGTTTAATCGAGGTTCTTCAGATGGTCAGACAAAAGGTCTACACGAACGCTCCAGCAACCCGCCAAGTCCGACCGAGCGTGCCTGTGTACGTACGCGAGTGGTGCATCCTGGGAGTTGTCGTTTTAGGAGCGCACTGTGGAGTGGAGTGGGGTGGGGTGAGGCACAATGTGGTTCCTCAGAACACTTGGAAATGCCTCACATATGTGACCCTGCACCACAAAACCAGGCATACGGTTCAATTGTTTAAATTGAGATTTATACACTGAATAAATAAGTTTTCCATTGATATGGTTTGTGATAGGACAAGATTTGGCCGAGATACAACTATTTGAAAATCTGGAATCTGAGGGTGCAAAAAAATCAAAATATTGAGAAATCGCCTTTAAAGTTGTCCAAATGAAACTCTTAGCAATGCATATTACTAATAAAAAAATAAGTTTTGATATATTTACTGTAGGAAATTCACAAAATATCTTCATGAAACATGATCATTGAGAAATCGCCTTTAAAGTTGTCCAAATGAAACTCTTAGCAATGCATATTACTAATAAAAAAATAAGTTTTGATATATTTACAGTAGGAAATGTACAAAATATCTTCATGGAACTTCTAATGATTATTGGCATAAAAGAAAAATCGATAATTTTGACCCGTGTATTTTTGGCTATTGCTACAAATATCTACTTATGCTACTTATGACTGGTTTGAGGTCCAGGGTCACATATAATGTTCATATAATGAAAACCTATATATATATATATATATATATATATATATAGTGCCTCAGAACCTTTCCTTGATAGTTGGGCTACACTGAGAGATAACCAAACTGAGAGCCTTTAGTGGGTCTTCAAAGGTTTTTCAGAGAACTATCCCTTTAATGTTGAATTTGATCTCAAAGATGCCTCAGGTTTGTTTCATTTTACAGAGGGGGAGGGTGTTTGACAGCTCTTGGAGTGTTACATTTAGATTTAGTGTATTTATAAACATTGATATCCGGCAACCCACCAATTGCAACCAAACATATCTGTGTACATACGTGGGTGGTGCATCCTGGGAGTTGTAGTTTTACATGCACACTTTAAAAATAAAAAGATGCTTGAGGCACAATGTTGTTCCTCAGAACCCAAAATGCCTGAGGTTTATTCAAAATTTCAATATATATTCATTTTACAGTGAGGGAAGGGAGTTTGACAGCTCTTGGAGCGTGCATAGCTTTTCTCAGGACTGAACAGTCTAGATATAATGTTAGATTTACGAACATTGATATAACTATAAAAGATATTTATCTAAAAAAAAGTTTGTGGCAGTGTAAACTAAATTCTGAACAGTCTCTATTTGCTATTTTTATAGAAAAAAAAATGGAAGGACACCTTATTGTCGTGGCTGCTGTTACAAGAGAATAGGAGTTTATTTTTCCCTCTTCTGTTGGTTTAGATCCCTGTGAGATCTGACCTGATTTCATTAATCGTAGACTGTTGGAAATGTAGGTAAGTAAACTATTTGAGCATTCAGTTGCACAAGCAATGCACTTGTATTCTGATTTACTGTTTATCCTAAACAGAATGCAAGTTTTGAAGGTCCTTGGTATCAAAATGTAGAAAACACATGTATGGCTCATGTTAACTACAGTTTGCAATCAGTCCATTCATGATGTATAAATTGCATCTTTCCATTCTTTTGGTCACTTGTTATTGTCTAATGCATATCTTTAACCTGGGGACCCACTGTCCTGCAGAGTTCAGTTCCAACCCTAATCAAACACACATGAACCAGCTAATCAAGCTCTTAAAAAAACTGAAACAATTACGTTGCATAAGTATTTCTGGGACACGTGAAATTCAGCTCATCAGGAGCATTCATATTGCTTGTAGATGTTACACTTCGAGTGGAGTTAACCTGTGGCAGAGAATGAGTATGATTTGGAAAGGCACACAACATCTCAACAAAAGGTCTAAGAGCTGAGGTCTAAGAGTCCTGGGGTCAAAAGAACTGACTGCAGAGCTCAGATACAGGATTGTGTCAAGACACCGATCTGAGGAAGAGTTCAGGAAAAAAATCTGCAACATTGAAGGTTCACAGAAGCATGTAATCTCTATTACCCTGGAAGAAGTTTAAAACAACCAGGACTCTTCCTAGTGCTGGCCTCCTGGCCAAACTGAGCAATTGATGGAGAAGGGGCTTGTCTAGACTGGTGACCAAGAACCTGATGGTCACTCTAGGAAGGACCCTAAGACTGTGAGAAACAAGATTCTCTGGTCTGATGAACCTCAGTTTCAAGCATCATGTTTGAAGTAAACCATCTCTGCTCATCACCTGCAGAGGAGCAACCCAAAAGTAAAGTGTGCTGGTAGCAGCCTCATGCTGTGGGGCTGTTTTTCAGCAGCAGGAACTGAGGGACTCATCAGAGTAGAAGAAAAGCTCAGTGCACCAAAATATAGAGATAGCCTTAATGAAAACTCATTCAGAACCTCAGACTGGGCAGAAGGTTCACCTTCCAACAGAACAATGACCCCAAGCACACAGCAAGAGTGGCTTATAGACAACTCTGTGAATGTCCTTGAGCTTGAACCCAATCAAACATTTCTGGAGAAACCTGAAAATGTGTCTGCCCCGCATCCAACCTGACAGAGCTCGAGAGGTGAAGAGGTGAGGAGAAGAATGGCAGATAATTGCCAATAATTGTGTAATGTGCCAAGCTTGTCGTGTCCTACCCAAAATCACTTGAGGTGCTTCAACTAAATACTTATGCAATGTACACTGTAAAAAATCAAAAGCGGAGAAAACTTAAATGTTTAAGGCAACCAGCTTCAGGACATTTTTGAGTTTTCTCAACTTATTGTATTCAGTTTATACAGCAAAAAGTTGAGAAAACTAAAAAATAAATTCCTACACTGTAAAAAATGATATGATGAAAAAGCCATGACAACTTATGTTTTTAAGTTACTTTAACTCATAAAAATAATTTAAGCAATTTCAGCTTTTTTATATGTTATACTAGATTCAACTTGATTTTTAAAGTCAGTTTAATGTTTCTGAAATTCAAAGAGCCCAATTTAGTTCAGTGAACTTAACATTTTAAGTTGTAGCTCTTTGGCACTAACTGGCCAAATCTCTGAACATGGATACATGCGCAGGAGTCAAATTTGTACATGAATTTAATATCAGAGTCCTTTCCAAGAAAAAAAAAA
>NW_015630576.1:368376-400809 GCF_001515625.1 Sinocyclocheilus rhinocerous
GAATGATGTGTGCTCCCGGCGCTTATTTATACTATAGTCGCACCGGTAGTGACGTCATGGCTGTCGCCGGCCAACGAGTTGGTGTTTTTTCAATGTATGCTTCAGACACGGGTCACGACGAGGCGTTCCCCATAGCGACCCCTACAGGACGCAGTGTCTCGTTCCCTACTCAGGGAACCATGGTTACATAAGTAACCTGAGACGTTTTCTGTGCCATTTGCTATTTTATTTATTATTTTTTATATCATCATATATTTTATATATAATTTTGTTTTACGATTGCAAATTGCTTACTGGTAACAGATTACAGGTAACAGTAAATGCAAACAAATGCATTATGTTGTATGAATTTTAATCATGAACAAAAAGTCTGTAAAAGTGTTGTGTAACTTACATCTTTGGGCTTAACTGTAATTAGCAAGTAACCAACAATTTCCCGTTTACCTCCCTTTGTAGGCTATGACTGAGCACATTACAGTGAGGATCACCATCCATCTTAATATTTTTTTTTTTAGGCAGCTCAGGTTATTAAAGGGTTATGAGGCTGTTGTATAGGAAATGTCTTTGCTTGTGTGTGTGTTGTTTACACGTAAATTTAAGTTGACTAATTTTTCGTTTTTTTTTACAGGCACACGCTTGTGAGTCTGAGACTGGATGAAGGGTGAGTTTTGCATTTCTGTACCAAATAAAGAGTATAAACTATATCTTAAGATAGTCAAAATTTTAACCACTTTAAAGTCCCCTAGTAAGCCTAGTAAGACCATAGTTAACAGATTCAGATGTATTTAATTAAGGATGGAGCTAAACTCTACAGGACAGTGATCCTCAGAGCAGGATTCGACACCCCTGCTTTAAACCATCACTTTTTTTTTGTTATTCAAAATATTGAATGTGTTTCTTAAATAATTTGTGTATATTGAAGTCTGTCAGTGTGTAGTGTATATAGAATAACCAACTGTTAGTCATTTTTACTCTGTTATTTTCTGATTTTTATGGTGAGCTCATGGTGAGACACTTCATACACACAAGAAGGGCGTGCAAGCTGGCCTCCTAATACGAAGACTACGATGGTTTTTTGCTACTTTTGTGCCCTTGTTGTATACATATACTGGCATTCACACATTAGCATGCACAGGTAGGTTGTGTACTGTTCTTAATATTAAAACCCTGTTTATAAGCACTGCAAGAAAAAAATAAATTTAAAATGTTTCAAACAAATGTTGTAGTATATTTTTTTTATCTGGATTTAAAATAAAGTTTACATTATAACTAGAAAATGTATGTTAAAAATTTTGAACTTAAGTTGAAACAGCAAATATTGTAAAGTCAAATGAACTTCAATAAAACAATTCAGCACTAGGCAAGATTTAAATTAGTGAGTTGAAATGACTTGTACTTTTAAGTTGATTTAACTTAACATTTTAAGGCAGCCACAAAACTTACGTTTTTAAGTTGAAAGGGGTGAACATTTTTTACAGTGTACAAATCAAGTTGAGAAAAGTAAAAAATCTGCTGAAGCTGGTTGCCTCAAACTTTTAAGTTTTCTCAACTTTTGATTTTTTTTTTTACAGTGTACTTATTTCAGTTTTTCCTTTTTAGTAAATTTGCAAAGTTGTCACATATCTATGGATTGTAGCTTGATAAAAAAGAAAGTAATTTAAAACAGTTAACATAAGGTCAGTTTATAACATAAAATGTTGTACAGCTTTTGGTAACAGCTTTTGGACCTTTTATCCGGTGAGTGAACAAGCCTAATGTGGTTAAGACCCAAAAGTGCAATGTGAAAAAACACCTGCTGAAGGTTGGGAGTGGAACTGAAGACGGTTCACCAGACTGTTGCACAATGCTGCACTTTGCCCCACTGAATGAGAGGATGTTGACCTTGTGCACAGAGAATATGAAAAAGCCTCTGTTGTATTTAGTTTTGCCCTGTTGCAGTTCCACTTTAGTAAGGGGCTCATCTCTCTGGCCCATTTGCATCGCTGCAACCGCGTACTCCACAAATAAGAAGATGCATATAGAGAGAGAGAGAGTGTGTGTGTGTTTGTGTGTGTGCGCATGTCGGGTTAATGTAGAGGAAAAAGACCTGCTCAGAAATGAGTGGAGAACAAAGGAGAAGCATTAACAAAATTCATCATCTGTCCGAGTGTGGTGATTGAGTTAATTACCTCATTACTCAAACAAACCAGCCACACCATCTGCAAACAGAGGGTGATATTTATACTGTCTCATGCAGCGTCTGCAAGGGTGGGGAATGGGGATATGAAATTATAACTCTGCTTATGTCCTTTCTCTCCAAAAACTTTTAGAAACTCAAAAACTTCTGTCAGTACATACTGGGGTTTTGTGGCACATGGCTGTCAATCCAGATTCTGCTAATAAGAAATCAGAATACATTAATGGTAAAGAATGTAACTTACTTGATAACTAATGACTTACTCTGAATATATACATATTTTATTCTGTTTATAATCTTATCAAAAACTCCGCTTCTAAAGATCCCTTTTTATTTCTTGCCAACTTACAGTATCTCAGTGACATCATTTGGTGTCCCTTTTTTGGCATAGGGCCTATTTGCTGGTGACTGCAGCAATGGCCTTAAAGGGGTCATATGATGCTGCTAAAAAGAACATTATTTTGTGTATTTGGTGTAATGAAATGTGTTTATGCGGTTTAAAGTTAAATGCTTAGCTTAGACCATGTTAAAAATGTCTGTGTAGATAGACCTCCATTTCCTGAGAAATAACTTCACTTTTCTGAGCCATTTTGCAATCACTTTTAACCAACTGCTCAAGTTCACACGTGTCCCTCCAAGTTTGAAAACCAATGACATTTATACGTTAAGTGAGAGAAATAGTAAGTGTCCAAATACTTTATGGGCCCACTGCATACAATATACTCTTCAAAAGTTTGGGGTCAGCGAGATTTTTGTTTTTTAATGACAAAAATCAATCATTTATTTGATCCAAAAATACAGTAAAAACAGTAATATATGAAATATCTCCTCTATTATGTATATAAATGTATGAAAATATATTAAATACTATCACAATTTATAATGACTCTTCTAAAATATATTTTAAGATGTAATTTATTCCTGTGATGCAAAGCTGAATTTTCAGCATCATTACTCCAGTCTTCAGTGTCACATGATCCTTCAGAAATCATTCTGATATACTGATTTGCTTCTGAAGAAACATTTTATTATGGAATTACCAATATGGAAAACAACTGTGCTGCTTAAACCATGATGCATTTTTTTCAGGATTCTTTAATGAATAAAAGTTTCAAAAGAACAGCATTTTTTTTCTGTACTAGAAATCTTTTGTTACGTTCTAACATTACATGTCTTTACGCTTTACTGTTACGTTTGATCAATTTAATGCATCCTTGATGAATAAAAGTATTCATTTCTTTCAAAAAAATAAAATAAAAAAATTTGAACAGTTTACATATGTTAACGTTAATTTGAAATCAAATTAAAGCATGAATGAATGTAGTAGTACTCCAGTACCCCAATTAAACTAGACTGAATATGACTTATTTATGGAATGTATTTCACGTTATTGTACATATTGCCTTGCTTTATTATATCATTATATCTTGTCTAATTTGTCAGTATTAAAATCAGTGGATTTCAGTAGCTTCCACTTATTTTAAGGTCACAAATAATACAAATATGGAATTTGAAGCATCTTATGTTCAAAAGGCACACTTACTTACTGTACATAAACCACAGAACTCAGACTCTAGCAGTAATACTGTGGTAGGCAAAGTTACACATTCATAACCTATTTGTCAGGCAAGTCTACAGAGTAAAGAGAATAGTTTCAATTCTATCAGGGTTCCCTGAAATGTTCCTGCAATTCTTGTTTATAATGTCCAGCTTTCTGCATCATTGCAGCAGCTGACACTCGTAACCATGGACACAACCTACAATTTTACTGAATCCATCACAACTATTGATCTGTAGGGACTCAAGACGCAAGAGAGATCTGCAGTGATGATAAAACCACAGCCTGGCTCACATGGCATGATTTGCACAAAGAATTGGCTGAACAAATTTTATTTTTCCACTATTCAAATCTTGTGGCTCCTGCAACCTTAACACTTGAAAATTCTGTACCTGAAAAAGTCAAGTAGATTGATAAAATCATAACGCAATGGGCATTTTAATAACAAACATAAATTTTACTAATTGCCAAGATTCCTATTTTATCAGGTAGAAATTGTGAGTAAAATTATTTAAAAATTCTTATCTCTATGTAAAGCCTGATATGAAAGTCAGTAAGTATCAAGTTCAAGTTTCAAATGTAGTTTATTTATATAGCACCATTAAAACAGCGACAGCTGACCAGTGTGCTTTACAGCATCAACTAAAAGAAACAAAAGAATAAAAAGGTAAAAAGATAAAATCACAGACGAATCATCAACACACTGTTTTCTTAAGTGGACACAGTGCAAGTACTACAAAGAAAGCTGAATAAATTACTACTAATAATAATAAGATGATTTGATGCTTCTGCCAAACATTTCTGATTACCCTTTCTGCATGGATTCTTAGTAGTGCTAGACGATCTGTCAAATACTAAATAGTGCTTGTGGTGATGCGGCCACGACGCGAAGGGGATTTTTAAAAACGATTTTTACGTGATTTTTCTCAAATATTAGGCCTATGTCTGGATAATCAAGTAAAGCTAAGTTGCTTCAGTCCAGTAAATTGTTTTTGTGGAAAAATGGGGAGTCAAAAAGGCTGAGAACCACTGTAAAACGGGTTTTCTTTCTTGTGATTACTTTCTACTACACTACAGAAAAAAACACTGCTGTTGAGGGCGTGTTGCCCCCTTGTGTCGGAATAATGTCACCAAACTGGTGAAAAGTTGTGTTATTCTGCCATCTACCGGTAGAAAACCAAACAGCTCATTTCCCGAACACAACCGTGAAAGTATAAGTGCACTGCCAGCTGCAAAGAAACACAAGGTAATGCAAAACATACACAAACCATGGTTTGACGACTCACATGAAGTTCAAGTAATGCTAGATGAACAACATTAAACAATGAATTTGATGATATTCATACATTTAGCGTCAAGTTTCTCTCGAAATAAGATGCTTTCTTGTAAACGTGGCGTCTTTGTAAATTATATGGCACTTTATTGTAGGCCTAGTGAGATGATTTCAAATAGCGGACAGGGAGAAAAAGGAAATATTTTAGCAGTACATGCTTCTGATTTCCACAAACTTGGAATGCATTATTTCCTGATGCAGATAAAGCCTAGGTCGGCTAACGTTGAGTTATCTGCACTGTCTGTTGGGGAAATAAAAATCGATACACCATCATCGAGGAAGAGGAATGTAATCCCGCCTTGAGCATCTGCTTGTCAGATGTGTCCATAGACCCCTTCATAGCGTGAAATAGAAAATCCCGGCTGTTCGCCGCGGCCTGCTTTATTTACCGCCGAGGCGGACAGTGACAGAGCGGCGCTCGGCTGCAGTGCCTCGTCTCGCCGCCAGATGGCGCTTGGGAGTAACTGGCCTTTTAGTCAAATGTAGCGTTTTTTGTTACTAACGAATGTTTAAAGTGTATTAAAGATGGCTTTGTTGAAGAGGAGTGAACGGAGTATAAAAAGTGCGGGGAATTTGAAGCGGTTTTTAGCATTTTTTTAAGCACCTATATGTGATATTTAACATAACATTTTTTCTAAATCATTTGCAATTATTGCATATACTGTTTTTTATGAACTTAAAATGTTTTGGAAATTGTGTACAATATTTCTAAACATTTGTCACTGCATGATTTTTAAATTAACTAGTGAAAGCAAAACGATTATTCAAATGGTTGCAAAATCTAAAATATACACTTGTGGATATGTAATAAAATACTGATGCTCGTTAAGTCATATGTTTTTCAAAAACACATTTGAAATATAAATAATTTAAAAATACTTTAATAATTTTTTTCTATTCATAAATTAAATGACAGTTTTGTGTAAATAGATTGCTGATTTTTTTGGACCTTAAGGTTAACAACAACCAAAAAAAAAAAAAAAAAAAATTGTGTTTTTTATGAACTTAAAATGTTTTGGAAATTGTGTACAATATTTCTAAACATTTGTCACTGCATGATTTTTAAATTAACTAGTGAAAGCAAAACGATTATTCAAATGGTTGCAAAATCTAAAATATACACTTGTGCATATGTAATAAAATACTGATGCTCATTAAGTCATATGTTTTTCAAAAACACATTTGAAATATAAATAATTTAAAAATACTTTTATAATTTTTTTCTATTCATAAATTAAATGACATTTTTGTGTAAATAGATTGCTGATTTTTTTGGACCTTAAGGTTAACAACAACCAAAAAAAAAAAAAAAAAAATTGTATTTTAACTGTCTGGAAATAATTTTTTTTGTAGGAAGTCTCATTAACAGGAATATTTCCAAATTTTTTGTAATATTCTTAATGTTGTCAAATTATATATTATATAAATCTTCAAGTTTGTGGTTTTCACGGTTCTAAATAAGTCATTAAGCTGAAAAGGAAAAATCACACATTTTGACCTTTTTATGAAAAGGCTTAGACTAAATGGAGTAAGCCTAAGAAAATGCCTTTATTCATGATTTAAAAAACAAAACAACATTTTCCTAGGCACAAGGATAGCATTTTGGTACTTAATGGTTACACTTCTTGATTTTTAGAGTTGTTAAATTAAATATTCACTGAAATTAGTAAACGATTTTCAAAAATATGCAGATCCAAAATGGACACACAGATTGCATTTTTAGCGTTTTAAAGTAGGTTTTCCCTTATCATCCAAGACATCCTTATTTGTCATAAAACCCTGTAGATTAGAACCTAAAATATTGATTTTTAATTCTAAAGGTCATCGAAATTTGCAGAATACTAGTAAAGTGTAAATTTCGCTAAATCTTTCTTGCCTTGAATTTATGACATAAATATACAATTTAATGCATATAGAACAAGTATGCCTTTGTATTGCATTCTTGTGTATTTACTTGTGAATTAATTTAAAAGGAATTAGGTGTATTTTTTTGGTAATATATATAAAATCATACCTTATTCTTTAATGCTCTCATATTTTTTCAACAAGATGTGTTATTGTACCTGTAGAAAAGATGAAAGGAAATATGTGCCGTTGTCTGTGTGCACAGCAGAGGGCGCCCTAACTGGGATCGCCCTAAATGTCACCTCCTATGAAGATAGCGGCCGTTCCCAGACACTGTAACAGATACGTGACCTGAGAGACCTGCGTGTGAAGGGCCTGATAAGTGCGGCACAGAGGGAAGCAGCGTTCTTCTGTTCCGCCGAGCCTTTCATCTCAATTTAAACCATCCTCTTCAGAACGTTCCACTCCTTTCTCTTCTCCATCTCGTCCTCTTGACAATGTCTTCTTTTCTTATGCTTTATTTCTGCCCCCTCACCTCTCGCTCTTCCTCCCGTTCTCCCGCTGTGAGCCGAGGTGTAATATATCCGTAGCCCATGTGTGCTGAAGTCTTTAACATTCTTTCTCGTGCAGAAAGCCAAAGCTGGCACTGTACTGCGCGAACACATCAAACACCGCTTCTTTATCTATGGCTTTCTTGCTGCGATTCAGGGGTCAGAGGTCAGCGTTCCACTTCCTTGCTCCGTCTTCCATCTCGAATGCCTGCTTTTGTGTTTGTATTCTTGCATATTTTTCATCTGTAATCTTCTATAGGTTTAAACAGCATGTTGTACTTATTTCAGATGCAGCGGCAGAATCGATCAACTGTTTTGACACTGTGTCGATGTGCTTTGCAGCGACAGGACGTTGAATCACGCAGAGTATCAGAGGTTAGATCCCTCCGTAGTCCTTTAGATCCGTTTATGATTCGATAGTTGAGTTCAGAGGAACATGTAGACAGTGAAAATCCCTCATGACAGCTTCTGACGGAGATCAAAATGCCCACCGCTGCTAATGTGTCTTTTGAGTTTGTATTTTACAGTTCTTGTTGATCTAGTTCGGTTTTACAATTATCAGTGACTGCAACCGGCTCGGCTTTGGCGATGATAGAAAAAAAAACACAAAGAGGAAATAATAAATCAATGTAATAATAATAAAAAATAAAATAATCAAATAAATTGATTTAGCCAAAAAAAAAAAAAATCTCTTTTAGTCAGTATTTTCTTTCTCAGTTTTAGTGGAAAACATCTTTAAAACATGGTAAATATACTTTACTTTTTGAAAGATTTATGATTGGTTTTAAGAGAACATATCTTGAATTAAGGTTTTATTTTACTGTTACAATTTTTTTAAATTGCCGTGTAAATAAAATATACTGAGTAGTTGTGTTTTTAGGATATTTAGATAGTTGTACTGGAAAATAATAATAATAAAAACCCTAAAGAAATTATTCACATTATCAAAATGTTTGGCATACATACATTTACTTAAAGCAGATTTTCTTAAGATTTAAGGTTTCCAGAGAATATAGCTTATTTTATTATATATATTTTAGAGTCACAGAAATTCTATACAAATATCCTAAATATCTTTTTGAGATAATTATATATATGCTTTCTGGAAAACAATAGAAAAATACTGATTATTCACTATTCGCAAATGTACTTGAAGCAGAATTTAATCTGTGACAAGTCTAAAAATAACAGTATTTTTTTTTCTTCATTGTATTGGAATATTGCCGATTTAGATTCAGAAAATTGATTTAGTTTATTTGAAGTAATGTTGGAAACCAATTGCACATATTTCCTTAGTCTTCATATCTTAAAACGGATTGTTAAAGCCATGTTGAGAATAATAGTATTTAGGTATTTGTCTGCAGCACAAAATAACAATGTTAAATAATTTGAATTAATGCAGTAATCTTACCATGAAATATTAAGTAACATTGAACTGAAATGGGCGTTAAACCATCTGGATATTTATTACTTAATTTACTCAGAGTTAGCTTTTGTACTTGCATAACTTCAATTATGTCTTTATGTTTGCTTTGCTAAAATAAAGCAGTCCAAACATTCTTAATTAAACTGAACTTGCAGGAATTTACAGTCGATATAAAAACAGTTCTTATGAATAGTGTTATTAGCAGTTTTTGGGATGCGTTCATGGTCAGGTCAGGCCAAGCGTTCCCCGAAACACACGTCGAAGTCAGAGGTCAGTCAAAATGAGGGCGCAGAAGAGAAAAAGGAGGGACAGAGGATGATGAAATGGTGAAAGGAAGAGCTTAGATAGTGACCTCTGGCCCCACGTCTTCCTTTTCTCTTTCACTCTCTTATTCGCTCCCTATGTTTCTTTTCTCATTCTTCTCACTGACTCTTTGTGTCCAGCGTTGATCGGACCACAGGCCGTGATCTCTGTGACCTTTCTAGGGGTCAGCTGGCGGCCATGACGACAGAGGGGTCAGTCTGCGGCCTCGGTTCATCTCTCGGTCAACTTCAGGTCATATTTTGGTCAACTTCAGTGGTGTGTTCTGTTCAAGACCCTGAAGCCACGAAGATGGTTTCATCAAAGAGCAGGTCTTGTGTTTCAGCTCGTGAGATTATACTAGTTGTCTCATGCTTCTGATTGGATTTGAGATTGTTTTTGTGGTTTTGTGTTTTTGCTGACTTGCCAATTCAAATTTATGCCTAAAGTGCTGCATGAAAAAGCTGTTTTTATGAAGAAAAAAGCCATTGTTTCTATTAGAAGTATTCAGATTGCTTGCAAGTAGCTAAACTAAAATGAACCCCTCGTTACGATCAACATGGAGGTCGTCTACCGGTCAATTCCAGGGCGTTTCCGCTATTCTAATACATATCTGCCCTCGTCATGACCTGAAAGCTGGGGTCATTTAGCAGTCATCGGAGTGTGTTCAGAAAAGCTCCAGATGATTCAGCGAGGTTTTAAACACTGGGAGTTTGGTCTGTCATCATAGGTCACTCGGTAGTCAGCATCATGCGTTGGGTAACGTTCATAAGGTGTAATGGCTTGACCCAAATTATTACTGCTGCTGACCTCCGTGTGATGCACAGAAGCGCTCGTGTGAATGTTTTCACCTCCCACTCCACGGCACAACAGTCGTACAATCCTTTAAATATACACACTTTAGATGTGCATGCAGCTCCCCTTACAATTAAATGACAAACGGGTCGTCATCAAAGATCATCATGTGATGTAGAGTTTGGTTAGTCGAAAAAGAATATGTCTGAGATTCAGTGTTAAACTTCGAACGGTAATCTTTGTTAACCTTGGTGCTATAGCCTTCAAGAAACCGTTCAACCTTTAGGTTGATGGTCTGTTATTAAGGTTTTTGGGGATGCGTTATAAATTGGTACCATTTTTGTTGAAATCGTCATTGAATAACTAGGCCTACAGAGTGAAATATTGGATATTTAATTCTGAATGCACCTATTTTAGATACAAAATTTAGATGACAAAATTTTAAATAATAATATTGTTACATAATAATTCCCTAATGTTTAGGAATGCACTGTTATATTTATTATTATTAATTGGTACCATTTTGGTTCTCTGATGATATTTGAAGTTACATTTTTCAGTGTTGCTCAATATTGGTTGTTTAATTTTGAATGCACCTATTTTTCCATTAAGATGGAAAAAATGTACATTACAATTTTAAATAATTCAAATGAAATTTGTATTTAGATGGCCTTAAAAATTACCGAATGTTAATATAAAATAGAAATAATTTCTAAAAAATGTCATTATTAGTTGACTGTACATTGATAACTGTAATCTTTAGCATATCTTAAAATGAACATCATTTGATCTTATTTTTGATGCTTAAATTTACATGAATTTTTTAAAACGATTGACTTTTAGTATTTTATTTTGAATTTTAATTAGACTTATTGGTTTAGTAATTATTAATTTATTATATTATATTATAATTATTGGTAATATTATTAATTATTGGCATATGGTATTGGCCAGAATTGTAATATTGTGCATCCCTTGATTTGTCGTTTTGTTGGAATGCCAGGCATACATTTCCAGTGTAAGTTATGCTTGATTTTGGATACTTTTAGAAGTAGCATTACGTCGTTTTCACCCCATAGCTCCCACCGCATGCTTCAGAATTTTCACACACTTCAATTAATATTCATGTGACCTCAAATTCACCCAGAAAGTGGTGTGGGTCGTCTGGCGGTCAGTGGCGTAGGGGTGCTTCTTTCCCCTAAAAGCGCTACAATGCCCCTACAAAAACATACAAGCGGCGATCAGTTAGTCTGATCATTCAAATTAGTAGGCTGCTTGTATTTGGCCTCCGTCTGACCTGCATGTAACCGGGGTCACCCGGCAGTCAGATTCAGGGGTCATCAGACGGTCGAAGTCCTTGTGTCCCTTCCGAGCCACCGTAGGGTGTTGGTTGCATCCGTGGGGTCTGATTGGCTCAGTGGCAGGGCCAGAGTACTCATCAATCCTTCCTCTAATCATTACAGATGGAAGACAGTGGCGTAAACCGGCATCATTAGGCCACAGCCTCTCGTGTCCACTTTAAACCGCCGTTATGACTTCACAGAAGCATCTGTAACTTGCTCCCCTGGGGAGCGACGTCGAAGGATGAAGTACTTTTGAGATGGTCTTCTATCAGTTAAGTGTGCAGGGTTGACAGGGCTGAGCTAATTTTGTCATCCACACCACTGTGATAGTCGGCCTACTGACATGAGGGACACCATGCTGGGGCAGCACGATTGAGGAACAAAGCGAATTACGATATTTCTAATAAAAATTCCAAATGAAAATATGATTTTTGCAAAAAAAAATAAAAATCTAGGTTTGCTATGTTTATTTGTACGGCTGCACAATGTGGCCAAGATTTTGTAATTATATATCAGTATGACTATAAAATAAAAATAATGATAATTCTATTGATTATAGTCATAATAGTAATAATGAGGAGGATGATGATATTATTATTATTATTGCTACTGTTATTTTAGTATTGGTATACTGTTATATATTTTACTTTTTATATTTTCCATTTTCATTTAATTGTTTTTTTAAAATTTCAAGTAATTTAAATGTGTTTTTGTAATGTTTTGTAGATTTTTTTGTCTATTTTTTTTAAAATTTTATTTCAGTTTTTTATTAGTTAGTTTTTATTAGTTACTACATCAAGTTAAACTAAATTTGGCAACGAGCTAAAATAAGTTTTGTGAAAATATTTTACTTCATTTAACATTGTTTTATTTCAAATAATGTAATTTTATCAGTTAACAAATTTATTCTCATTTTAGTTTTAGTGAACTATAATAACTACTACTGAATACAAATGTAAAAAGAAAATAAGTATTACTATATGTAATAAGCAATTTTTTTATGCTACAACTGTAGAATTGAAATACTAATATTTATGTCTGTCCTAGTTTCTTCATATAACTACAGTATATCACTCTTATCTTCTCTGTTGTTGATAAGTGCTTCTCATTTCAAGTATGGGAAGATGGTATGTGTCTTGCATTCCCAAATACACATTAAAGTGACCCAAACTTAGAGCAGATTCAAAGATGAGTTTTTGTGCAGCATTTTCTGCTTTGAGCCGCTGCAAACACTGGCGGGTAATGAGTTGCTCACGTGTAAATTAACACAGTGCAGCGCTTGACTTTATATTCATTCAATTAAATCGCAGTCTTTGCTATTTGATATTCTCCTTAATGCGATTTCGGTTTTATTTCGATTAATGGCGCAGCAGTGCCACATCCGAGTGTTGTTCCCCTTCAGAAACTGTGAAACACAAAGGTACAGACAGAATAAGCAGTGGAACGATCTCTCTCTGTGTGTCGATTGTGACGTATCCGTACACAGCAGGAGAGGTCAAAAACCGAGAGCGCTGCAGCAAGGTGCTGCCGTTGCTGATGAGCTTTCATAGCATGTGTGTTTTCGTCAGGAGGAACGAAGCGGGTTCAACGGCAGGGCAATGGCAGACCCCCCATTCTCAATCACACTTGGTCCCTGAGGGCATGCAATGCTGCATGCGCGTGAAGCTGCGCAAGCAAAAGTACGATGCACGAATAAATACCAACGAAAAAAGGGCGAAAAAGTACGCATTTTGGTGTATTATCGAGCATGCTGGCGAGGCCGCTGGTAAACATCTGACATCATAGACGCACGCACCATGTGGCATCTCCACAGAGATATTTTTAACCAGCATGCTGCCGGCTTTCCCTAAAAGCCCTATTCCTCATACCTCTCTCATCCATCTTTCCTGGCTTGTCTCATCTCCGCATGCACCTGCGCATCTACCTTCCATCATCCCTTTTGTCTAAACACAGGCCTGGAGGTGTTTAAAGGAAAAGTGTGGGCCGAGATGCTGGTTTGGAATGAATCATGATGCTCCGAGCGTCATATTTGACGCTAAACGGGTCCGTCCTTACTGCGTTTCTGGTGGGGTCGTTGCGAGGTCGGGAGGAAAAATGGAGCACTGTGTAATGCCCCTCCGTGCCTACTGATGGAATGCTCTTTCTTGTTCCTCCTCTAATGCTTTCCTTTAATTCCTCTCTTTCATGCTTGTTTCCCGCCCATCTTTCCTGGCTTATCTCATCTCCGCATGCACCTGCGCATCTACCTTCCATCATCCCTTTTGTGTCTAAACACAGGCCTGGAGGTGTTTAAAGGAAAAGTGTGGGCCGAGATGCTGGTTTGGAATGAATCATGATGCTCCGAGCGTCATATTTGACGCTAAACGGGTCCGTCCTTACTGCGTTTATGGTCCGACGCGTGGTGAAACCAGTCATCCCTGAAGAACCTAACATCCCTTCTATACCGTTTGTGTAGTTTAAACATTTATCAGCTATTAAAACATGCCGTTTTGTAAAATTGCAGGACGGAGGCTCATAATCTAGACTCGTTTTTCTCATATAAACACGTCCTTGTAGTGGCCCGGAACAATAAGATGAATGGTGCGCACTAGGCAGCGCTGTGATCTCTGGTGGGATCGGGCCTCGGGACCCTTCTGACGGGACACAGGTTAAATATTTTCATCTGGAAACCCACTGAACCTTATATTCCTTCTATTCATTAACCGAAACTCTGTGATCTGGCTTTTATTCACCCCCGAGACGTGTTTGTGAACGGGGCATGCCGTGACTTCAAACATGCAGAGCTTAAAAGCAAGAGGAAGTTGTCCTGAGGCCGTCATGCCCCGTCCATAATTTCTGGGCCACTGGATTGACTATTTTAGGACGGTGTAACGGGAACACTTTGTTGTGATTGGAGTGGCCCTCAATACTAATCCGTTTGCATGTGGGCACTGAGTTAAAATACTATCCAATTAAGTTGCTTCAAAGAATCAAATTACAAATTAAATCAAATGAATCTCAGTTAAAAAACCCAGATTCGCCCAGCATTAAAGTCTCGGTGCTTTATTTTAACAGCTCAATGACTATGAAAGCTCAGGAGAATTTGGCCCCCGGTGATTGTTAATCAGAAATGAAGGCAGCATGTTAATAGCAGCGCTTGGACTCTAGATGTCAGCAGTGTCTGGTGGACCGTTGGTGAAATGAGCGCTTGTACCCGTCTGCTTTGCATTCAGTTTTAGTTTTGTATGCTCAAGTGGCTGCTGTGAACTGGGAAAGAGGTTTTGATTTGAAAATCAGCTTGAGTTTTGTTTCGAATAGACACATTCTTTGCTAAGAGCTGTTTGATTGATCCAAACTTGATATCATCATGAACGCGTGATGTTCTCACATGAAGTGTGTGATGTGACAATAGTTGTCACAGTTTGCTTTTATTTATGATACTTTAAAAAAAGTCATGTTCAGGTAATAAAGTTCTTTAGGTTCGCCAAGTGATGAAGTAAAAGGAGAGCAGGGATAATAGTGATACTCTTTGGTTTCTGCTCATTTATTTAGATAAATGAGCCACTATTTTGGTTTCTGTTTAGCTTAAAGCTTTACAGCAAATATCTTCAATATGTCAGAAGTAATTTCATGTCAATTAAAGTAACTTAATGTTGTAAATATTCAAACACCCAGGATATATGATTATATAAGAAGTTTGTGATAATTGTAACCATAAATAAATAAATAAATAAATAAGTTCTATAAAGGAAATATATTGTTTTTAAAAATGTATTTAATATAATTTTATTGTACAGCCTTTATTTGTAACCTATTTATTTGTGACAAAAAAGCTGTCTTGAAAATACATTTTATGGGCTAGTTAATGTTCATGTTCTGGACCCAACTTTCATTCATAGACGGCATCAACATTTTTTTTTTTGGTTATATTGTGACATTTTAAGTTATTACATTTATTTAACCATGTATTTATACTGGATCCTCATACCAATAGGCTTTTGCACTTTTAAAATGTGGTTTGTGGATTATATATGTGTAAGTGACAGATTTGGCGGTGTAAATTTGGCACTCGGTACAGATCAGTGTCTTTTTTTTGTACCTGTTGGATTTTGAGTTGTCGTTGTGTTCCACTGTGATGATAAGAACTGTGATGCATGTAAGGAAAAGGTCTTGAGGCCTAATTTCTGATTTTGTCTCTGGTTCTGAAATTTAAGGGAAATGTACAATTTTAAAATTGGTCAGATGTGTTGTCTAGTGGTTCGCAATTGTGCTTCAGATGATCGTTAGAGCTATAGTGCTTATGTGGATGATTTTAAATTTGAATTTGTCCAACACTGGGGCATACACTCTTAAAAATATAGGTGCTTCACGGATGCCATAGAAGAACCTTTTTGTCTAAATGGTTCCATAAAAAACCTTTAACATCTGAAGAAACTTTCTGTGTCACAAAAGGTTCTTTGTGGCGAAAGAAGGTTCTTCAGATTATAAAAAGGTAAGAAAGAGATGGTTCTTTAAAGAACCTTTGACTGAATGGTTCTTTCTGGAACCGAAAATGGGTCTTCTATGGCATTGCTGTGAAGAACCTTTTAAGCACCTTTATTTTTAAGAGTGCAAGTCCATTCCCTTCTTCTTTTGCTGTATTTGTCTCCTCTCAGTTGGCCAAAAGTTAAATAAACACATAAAAATCTAAATATGTTCTAAATTCTTTTTTTGACATTTAAATAATGTTTCCAATCAATTGACATTATTTAAGTGGCATAATTCCTACACACAGCATTAAATGTAACATTCCAGAAGCAAATTCCTTTTTTTATTCCTTTTTTTGGTTCCATCATTTCCTTACCTTCTTTCTCTGTGAGGGAGCGGTTGCAGGCCATTGGCTGGGGTTGCCAGGGCAACTGCTTGCATGGTGAGTGGGCAAGACTGTGGCTGGCATAGTGACTGCATTGGGCAGGACAGCTGGGTGCCATGCAGACCCCCTCAGACGTGCATTTCATTTGGCGGAGGGATCGTAACAACAGAATGCTGCGTTGAGCCAGAACCACGTGTTCCATGTGGCCGGAGATTAGTCTGATTTGAACATAACTTGATTAATTTCTTCTCCTTGTTTTTGTAGGGATGCACAATACGTCAGCGCCATAATGGTTATTGGTTGTCATCGTAATTTCTTACACTACCATTCAGAAGTTACAGGGTCAGAAAGATTTGTTTAATGTTTAAAGGAATTCTCTTATGCTCACCAAAGCTGCATTTATTTTTATCAAAAATACTGTAATTATGAAATATTACTACAATTTGAAAAGTATGTTTTCAATTTTAATATATGTTAAAATGTAATTTATTCCTGTGATCAAAGCTGAATTTTCAGCATCATTACTCCAGTCTTCAGTGTCACATGATCCTTCAGAAATCATTCCAATATGCTGATTTGCTGCTCAAAACATTTCTGATTATTATCAAAGTTTAAAATTATTGTGCTGCTTAATATTTGTGTGCAAACCATGACACATTTTTCAGAATACATTTTTTTTAATGACTAGAAAGTTATATACAGCGGGTAAAATAAGTATTGAACACATCATTTTTCTCTGTAAATATATTTCTAAAGGTGCTGTTGACATGAAATTTTCACCAGATGTCGGTAACAATCCAAGTAATCCATACATACAAAGAAAACAATACAAATAAGTTCAGAAATTAAGTTCTGTGTAATAAACTGGAATGACCCGGGGGAAAAGTATTGAACACGCGGTAGCACTTTATTTTACAGTACGTGTACTTCCCTGGTACATACATGGTAAATATCTTGTACCTACAGGCAAATGCGTGGTAACACATGGTACTTACCTGAAATGTATGTACATTAGTGATGCGCGGATGAGCTAAAACGTCACCCGAATCCGCAGCTTCAAATAAATTATCCGCCCGCACCTGTATTTTTGTCTGATTTAGATAACCGCACCCGACCCGCACCCGATCATCACATTAGGGTTCGTACAGTCATGAAAAACCTGGAAAAGTAATTGAACAGCAATTTCCAGGTTTATGTAAAAATAAATAAACTCAAAAAGTTTTTGAAAAAATCATGAAAATCTATTTCACAATTCTCTGTATAATAGAATTATGTTTAATCAGATCCTGAATTTCGTTGCGGGATTGCGCATACATCGCATTAAATACTTGCATCATTAATGATTTATTTTATCCACCCGCGACCCACCCGCAAATAATCAGAATGCATTTTTTTATTATACGACCCACCCGATCCGCGGATTATCCGCAGCGCCCGCGGATATAACCGCCATCCGCGCATCACTAATGTACATACATTTACTAATAAGAAACACAGCTGTACTTAACAGTCGTAAATGCATGGTTAGTATGTACATACAGACAAGTGTGGGTACTTACAGGTAGTGTCCATACATGGTAACTAATTAGATCCTTTACTATACGTACTAATGTATAGGCTATACATAATAAATATGTAGTATTTACAGACAAGTGTGTATGTACAAACAGGCACTTACAGTATCCGGATATGGTAACTAATAAGACAAATTACTGTACATACTAATGGTATGTACATGGTAAATATGTAGCACTTAAGTGTGGTTAATAACAGGCACAAACATACAGTGTATATTCATAATAACTAATGTGAAACTATATGTGCTTACCAAAACTTTGACAAATTATAGATATTTGTAAGTTCAAGTCCTCATGGTACATGCTTTGGAAGTTGGTTGGGAACACTGCAGTACCTGTGCAACCACGGCGGTTGAGTGCGTTACTTATTGTACTTATTATTTTCTTTGAAACAATTGTACATGCTAATTCCAGGTCTTTCTGAAGATCTCCACAAGTGGTCCTTGGCTCTTGGACAACTCTTCTGATAATTTTTTTCACTCCTCTGTCAGAGATCTTGCGAGGAGCACCTGGTCGTGGCCGGTTTATGGTGAAATTATTTTCTTTCCACTTCCAGATTATGGCCCCAACAGTGCTCACTGGAACATTCAGAAGTATAGAAATCCTTCTGTAACCAATGCCAGCAGTATGTTTTGCAACAATAAGTTTGCAAAGGTCTTGAAAAAGCTCTTTGCTTTTATCCATTATGAAATGTTTATTGTGTGACACAATGGTCATGAGACACCTTTTTATAGGCGATCAGCTGGGACTGAACCAGCTAATATTAATTTCCACTGACAAGGGGCAGGATTGCTTTCTAATTACTGATAGATTTCAGCTGGTGTCTTGGCTTTCCATGCCTTTTTGCACCTCCCTTTCTTCATGTGTTCAATACTTTTTCCCTGTGTCATTCCACTTTATTACACAGAACTTAATTTCTGAACTTATTTGTTTTGCTTTCTTTGTATGTATGGATTACTTGGATTGTTACCGACATCTGGTGAAAATTTGAAGTCAACAGCACCTTTAGAAATATATTTACTGGGAAAAATGGTCATGTGTTCAATACTTATTTTACCCGCTGTATATATTTTACATTTATTTATACTACTCAGTATTGGATATTATTTTTTTTTCAAATTTTTTAAGATTTAGATAATTGTTAACATTAAATGAAAATATTATTTATCAATCTTTTGTACTGCATATAATTTTATAGCATAAACACTATTTATAACAAACTCTATTTACATTTTTATGTTTGTTAAAAAAGGGAAACAAAGTGCTATTTTTTAATATGAGCCGTTTATAATTTTGGTCATAATATGAAAATAATTATCTACCTATTGAATTGGCCGGAATTTCAGAATTGGTGCATCACCGTTTTTGCACCACACCAGTTTAGTAATTAGACAAAATCATGTAACCTCCTCCTGTTCATTTCCACATTTAATCTTATAGGAAACTGTTGTTCCTGTGATTATTCTTCATGTTTTGTTGGAAACAAATGTAATTTGATCGTGCTGCTTGTTCCAAATGACCAAATAGCTTCGGCGAGACTCTACTAATACCTTTAGGCCTATGTTTATGTTCTTGGTTGATGACTTCTTTGTAGAACTGCAAGAATGGTTTAATGTGTGAAGCCTGTAGTTTCTCTGACCTTTGACCCTGACCATTGACATCATACAGCTGATGAAACATGAACCAATCAGCATGTAGAACTTTGAGCGAAGACCATTGAATTGTCATCCATCCATCCATCCATCCATCCATCCATCCGAGGCCGTATGCTAGTGTATTTGCGATCAGACACATCAAGTGAAATGAGGGGCTGAAAAACGTCCTCATCTCCTCCGCCCCTTGCTTTCCGCCCGCGAGAACACAGCAAGTTCTTCATTAGGAGAGGAAATCATTCCCCCATCTTTCACACACTCCCAATCTGCAAATGTCACCGGGGTGTGGGCATGTGTGTGTGTGTTAAGATGCCAGATGGATTGTGGCATGAGACACTATTTCATGTTTGACTGTGCCTTGTGTTGCGGGGAGGAGAGTGTGTGTGTGAGTGTGTGTGTGCTAGGAACGGCTGTGCACAGCGAGAGATTAATTCTGCTAAATTAATTGGGCTGAGATTGAAAATGAGAGAGCAAGCAGGTTGCAGATGAGCACACACACACATGCAAACCTCCTGCCTGTGACGCACACACTCTTATTTGCCATACACCCCTGATTGTTTGCAGTGTGTGTGTTTTTGTGTGGTTACGAGTGTGTGCGCGCGCATGCACAGCAGGGTAGAATGTATACACACACACACACACACACACACACACAAGCTGCAATGCTGAGATATGCAGTCAAACACACCCACACACACCCCGGTGTGTGCGGGGACTCAGAGTGGTGATTTTGAGACGAAGGGCCCCCATAAATCTCCTTCCATACAGGAGCTGAGTCTGCACAGGGACAAGAAAGAGAACATCACCATCTGGAGAAAGAGAGAAAGAGAGAAAAGGAGAGAAGGTATAGTTTATATCAACCATCAGTAAAGTCTCACAGGCCACGTTCACACCAGAGCCGCTCCTCTTCTGAGTGCGTAATCCCGTTCTGTTCACACCGCAGGGAAAATCAGCTTTTTTTTTTCTTGAAGGAATTCAGTATCGGGTTTAGTACAAGTTCTGCATCTGTGGCATGTTGTTAATTACCACAAAAATTTTTTGACTTGTCCCTCCTTTTCATGCAAAGCAAAAATCTGGGATACAGCAAGGCACTTAAAATGGGAGTGAATGAGGCCAGTCCGTGAATTTTCAAATACAAAAATGTAAACAATATGCATGTTACCACAAATTTAGTGTGAAAAATCACTTTGTAACTTACTTTTCTGTGTATAAAGATATCTGATTTTATAATTTTGTTTCCATAATGCAATGCCATTAACAACCCTAACATTACAGTTTTGCAACTAATACACAAAATTTTTACAGAAGACTACACATTTCTGCTTTCAAATTCTCATAAAAAAGTCCCCATTCAATTCCACTGTAAGTGACTCACTAGCTATATTTCCATCCACGAATTTTCATGCGAATTTTGGGGTATCGCATAAAAAAAAAACGCTGGATGTTTTTTCCAAGAGTCCAAGATGCACATACAATCTTAAAATGTGCTTAAAAGAGAAAGTAAGAAAACATGCATTTAAATGATGGAAACACATTTATTCAGATGCACAATTAATTATGTATGCTTACTGAAACTTTGTGCCAGTTTCCCAGGACAAGGGATAGAAACGGTACTTTTTCTGTACTTTACGGTACTTTACTACTTTTGTAACTTTGAATGCATGGCGACCTTAACCTTGACTTTTGTGCTAATCAACATTATGCCACAAATGCTGGTCACATTATGTTTCATTTGAAATCTATTGATGTCAACAAGTTTCTGAGAGGATTACATTTAGAAGTAGAGTAAAGTGTTGTAAACCTTATTATTTTTGTGTGAAAAACTTTAGGTCTTTGCTAATATAGCATTAAAGGTTTGGATGGAATGAAAGAAAGGTGGAGGCGGTTTATTCCGCCCAACTCTACGAATCTTTACAGAATTCGGCTTCGCCTGATCGAGCAACTCAATTATCCTGTTAATACAATCTCAGCCTCAAACACCGTTCCCATTATTGCAGAACACACCGCCTGCGGCCACACACACACGCACCAACAGCTGTGGTACAAAGAAACCTCACAGGCATAAACACACGCTTCTGAAATATAAAAGGAGAACATTATGCATCTGAACTCCATGTGTTCTCTAAAATGAATCTGTTTTTCCTTTTAATCTCTAGGTAACATGAAGGCCTACTGGCCTTTTTGGGTGATAGTGAGAACATGTTGAGGTTTCTGGTGCATGAAAGCTTAGCAGTTGCTATTTGAGTTTCTTAATAAACTGTCTACAGCTTCGGTGTGGAACTCTGGCCTAGTGAAAACAAATCAAAAGTGTGTCAGAAGAGACAGATTGATGTGTCTCTCATCTCCAGCCTGACTGAACATAGCTCATCATTACTGTCAACACAGAGAGAGAGAGAGAGAGAGAGAGAGAGAGAGGGGAAAGGATTGAGAGAACAAATGAGTGCAGGAGAAAGACAGAATGAAAGACTCTGGAAAGACAAGACAGGTTTAGACTCAAATGTTTGAAGTGAAGGGTTAGATGAAGAAGTTGATATTATTAGGTATAGATGAAACATTGTAGGTGAAGACTAGGAAAAAGCATCTAGCCTAAATGATCTCTTATGCTAGAACAGTGGTTTTCAAACTTTTTTTAAGAGCGACCCTATTTTTTTCTTTTAAAATTTACGCGACCCATACATACATGCACACTGTGCTGTGCTGATGGAGTGAATGTTAATGAGTGACAACTGTGCCACAGACCGGTCACAAGTCCCACTTAGCCTCACATCAGTTTTGGCATATCTTATTTTGTCCATTCCATTGTTATGATTATCACCATGTCAGACATTGCGATTTCGAGAAAATCCCCAATTTATGTGCGGTTGTCACTCCCGAAACTTTGTAGCATGTTCACCACATTAGTCCTCTTAGCAGCATGAAAAGCAAAACTTTTATTCAAATTCTGAAAGGACTATATAAGAAAGTGTGCAAAGAGCGCTCCCTTAATGACTGAAAAGCAATTTCAGAAAATTGTGTTATAATCAATGAATCTCTCTACACAGCACAATTAATCTCTTATTTACATCGCGTCTACACTTTGTTCATTGTAATGAGAGGATTCGCACGCTTCCAGAACTCAGGATTGAACAAAAACTTTGAGTGGTGAGTGGATTCTAACTGACATGCCTCTGATTGGCCATTGCGTTCCAGAAATCAACAGATACGTCTGTGATTGGCTACAATGTTCAGCGCTGCAAAAACATCGCAAACACAAATACACATTGGATTCTGCTGCGAGGTGGTAGCAGCTTACTTTCGTTTTGTAGTTTGTTTATTTTGTTATTACAGTTAAGTTTGCCGATTCCCTTCCTTCTTCCCTGAGTCTTGAACTTTGTAACATAAGGCACTTTCGCAACGGAAGAACCTTTCCATAGTTCCTAGAACTATTGGCGGAAGTTCCCGCTTTTTGGTGTGTTCGCACCTCAGGAACTGAATTTATAGTTCTAGGAACTCCATTTGGGGGAACTGATTTAGCTCCTACTTCAGAGTAGGGTCTAAATCAGTGACGTAAGTGTATGCTGATTGGCCAAACGCATGCGAAACACCGGCTACCCAGCATTTTTAAAAAGCCATTTAAACATATTTGTTCCACAAACATGGAAAACGGCGATAACAGCATTTACATGTTGGTCTGCAGCATTGTGTTCTTTTCTCAGCCTCGATGATATGTAACACTGGAAGTTGTCATAGGAGATTTAGTCAGATTTTCGCACTCTCTGTCTTAATCGCATAAATTGTGCGTTTACATTCCATCTCCGTTGTCTCGAAACCCATGACACACAACAAAAACAGCTCCGATCATGGCGTCCTCCATTCACAGGTTGTAGATGTTTGTAAATGGCACGAATAAAGACGTCGCTGTCGGCGAGTTCCTGCTGCCAATGTGAATGCAACCAGGAAAATGGCGCGAGGGGGAAATTGGTTCTCTAGGAACCACCCTGCTGGCTAGTTCCTAGAACTAAGTTCCTAGGACTATGCGGTGTGAAAGCACCTATACATATACATTTTCCTTAAATCATCCTGGCAACCCATTTTTTAAGTCTTGGCCCAGGGTTTTAAAACCACTGTGCTAGAAGATCTGATTTCAGATTAGCCTTCTGTCTTCAGGCTTCAAACTAATCCAAGTGCTCAAGGTTTGGCTGGTTAGCATTTAGCACACATCCATCGTAGATGTCATAACTATATCGCCTGGTTGCAAAAACACCTTTCTCCATTGAGTGCTGCAGGAAGGAGTCCTAAAACCTGAAAAGGAGTTGCCATTTTTGCACTTCTAGTTCCATCGTTTCGAAGTCACTGAATGGGTTTCTGGTTGAATGAGTTAATACAAGCTCAAGATATTTTCCACGATTTATTCTACGACATACAGAAGTAATACCCCACTCTTGTTTGGGGTATTAAAAAGGTGGTTGCTAACAAGTGGCTAAATGGAAGTACAGAGGCTGTCGGGGGACATTAAACGTCATTACGATGAACAGAAGAACACATCTACTCATTAGTATGCTTTTATGATATTCACACATTTGTAAGTGCAGTTTAAGTCTCCAAATACTTTTTTGTGGCCACTGTATTTAGTTTTGGATGAAGTGGATGTTTCTACTAAATGGCATAATGGTCTTCATCACACGAGATAAATCAATCCTCTTTCAGTCTATTATGTTATTAGTAGTCAGCAGTTGTTGACCTCGCAGCTCTTGCGGCACTATGGGAAAAGGTTCATTTCTCTTAACATCAGCACTTATTCTCTCTCACTCCTTTTGTGCGTTTCTGGCAGCCACTTGTGTAGACCATCCTCTCTGTGTATCCATTTGTGACCGACTCATGCGGGCCAGACAGTGGAAAGAGAAAACAAGGGGGATGAAATGAAAGACAGACAGTCAGTCCGACAGAGAGCCAGTCTTTCCTGTGAGAGCATCCAAACATCCAGCGCCAAAGCTAATGAGTGGTAAACAGCAGTAAACAGGAAACTATAGAGATAGTGTCTTAAATCTACTTGCAGTGGAGTGTATTAAATGAGTGTGTGTGTATGTGTGTGCATGTGGTTGGGTTTGAGTGCATATGTTTGTTTATTATTGAATAAGGAGAATGAGGACTCTGGGCAGTAGGGAGCCTCTCCTAAGTGTACTTGGAGCCAGTCAAAGGTAATTAAGACTCAAATTAGGGCTGTTTGCTGAAGAGCTTTACATATTGCACGTGGTGTTTCATGGTGCATGCGGCACTGCTCTGTTACAGCCAGTGAGGTGTCTGCAGTGCCCTTTTTAAAGGTTGTTTTTTCTGCCTTTTAACAAATTTACATTTACTCTGCATTTCGTCTGATTACACAACTCTCTGGAATACATGATTCTGATTGGTCAATCAGTCAGATAGTTCCTGATATTCGTTCCCATTATATATGCATTAATGTAGAGCTATTTTCATGTCTGTCTTATCACGCTCCAGACTCTCTCATTTTTATTCAAACACAACTAGTGCAATATTGCATCTTAGTTATCGATTCTAGTGAAAATGACCTTAGAGGACTTCAATATTCATAATACAGTAATATTGTTGCAGTGTTTGTCTTGTATATCATATTACATGTCATATTCAAGTATTTTTTTTGAATAATTGTTATACAATTTTACTAAACATGTTTGTGTGTGTATATACATTCATATACATACGTTTAGTATAATTGGCACATACACATACATGCAGTATATTCCTCATAATTTCATCAACAGTATGTTATAAGCATAATTTTTTCATTTTTTTCATCTCATTATGATTGATTAAACTAATTTTAATAAAATATAGTTGTATTACATCATATTCAATAATTAATTTTTTTCTAAAGTTTTTTCTGCAATTTTACTCATTGTGTGTGTGTGTGTATATTCAAGTTTATTTATTTGTATAGTGCTTTTCACGATATAAATCGTTGCAAAGCAACTTTACAGCAAATTAAGTTTCTACAATATTTAGTGGTAGCTTATAGGTTAAATTATAATTATTGAATATGACGTATATGTATACATATGTACGTATTTAAATTTTTTTCCTCAATTTTCATCAACAGTATTTTGATTTTCATCATGATGGAAATTTTACGTCTCGCTACCATTGATGAATTAAAAAAACATTAACATTTAATTGATGAGATTAACACTGTGTGATGGCGAAATTCAGAGAAATTTTTTTTTCAATTAACTGCTGTAGCTTTAACACAGGATGTTCAGTCCTGATCCTGGAGAGCCAGGAGAGTTCAGCTTCAACACACTTGCCTGGAAGTTTCTACTGAGTCTGAAGACCTTGATTAGCTGGTTCAGTTCTGTTTAATTAGGATTGGAGCTAAACTCCGCTGGACGGTGGTCCTCCAGGAGCACGTTTGGATACCCCTGCTTAAACACAAAGGCCACATACTTGGCTAAACAGCAGTATAGAACAGATTTTTGACAACTGTGAGAAGAGAATCTGAAAAAAACCCACCAGAAGAATCGCATTATTGTAAGTCTCCAAGGCTAAAACCCTCGGAGCAGTTTGCCCTCTCTGGCGTTCAACCAAGAAAAAATGGACGCACCCTCAGAGGATGCATGAGGTCCGCTGACTGAACGGCCAGTTCACACGCTACAGTAGAGGGAGGTGGGACCAGAAACAACATCCTTGTGAGTTTTACGATCTGGGAATGTCAGAGGAACCCGCTGTGGAGCTGCAGGTGAGAAGAGAGGAAGAGTGGCAGGGATCCAGAGCCGTACGAATGTAAGCGCCGATCCACATGTCAGGGATGCACACATCAAGCCAAATATCGACAGGAAATGACCCTGTGACGTGACTGACGACCCTGAGCGCTGACCTCTTTGAAAGGGCGTTTCATAGGCGCAGGAGGGGATGGGGAGACGTGTGAAGTCAAGGGAACAAATCCAAAGGAGGCCATTATGTCTCTGTCAGGGAATTCCTGCGAGCTTGCGGCCCGATGCCTGAATGTCCGCTCCAGTCACCGGAGCGATCTGTCTGTGTGTCGCACCGCAGGGGGTGGGACGGCCTGCAGGAAACCAGCCAGGCCTTGAGGGAGGGGTGGAAAATCTTGGGCATCTTGAGAAAATGAATGTCTGCACCTTGGACTAAATTATGGAGTCGGATGGCCCTTGAGAATCTTTAAGGAGCATTGGTTGTGCGTGTGTATGTGCGTGTGTCGTGATGTCAGTCAGCTGGTGTCCTGCTGCATGGACTTCCTGTCTGTCTTCGGGGTTTGCGCTGTTTCCTCTAGGCTAGGAAAGCCAGTTTCCTCGCACATGTTTTCCAACAGAGTTTCCAATTCAAACACACATGCGCATTTACTTATCTAAATGAGGACAAACTAGACTGCTGCTAAACATGTTGTTTTTATGAAGCTAATGGGAGTTGCTACAGACTAAAGGTTTGTTCATGCCAATACGAATGTTTGGGGCGATAATCTTTTTAATTTGAATGAACAGCTGTTATTGCGCCTGTTCGGACTGACACGAATATTCGTATGCCATCACCATCGGTCAGACAGATTTATTATTATTTTTTTAAATATAAAGAGGTGTTCTAATGTCTTTTCCATTGTAATGCGAAGAAAACTGGCCAACCATAAGTGGAACTTTTATAGTTAACTAAAGCTAAAACCATAAAATATTTTTTGATATATAAAATGAAATAAAATTAAGTATGAATAAATAAAGCAAAATATAAAAACTTCAATTTTAGTGCTACAAAACTAAAATAAAAATGACTAAAAACTGTATAGACATTAAAAACAAACTAATAAAAATGACGAACAAAATTACTAAAATTTAAAATTTAAAATGACAACAGATCATATAAAAATAAGGACGTTTAAAATATTAATAAAAACTGTAATAGTATCTCAGTGATGCAAAAGTAACGCTGATCTGTAAACGTTGCTGTTAAATAAAGTATGACTCTGTGTTTATGAACATAAAGTATGACTTGGTGGTGTTTTGCTATAAGTGGCAGTGAATAGGAAAAGAAGAATCCAGAACCGGGCAAATAAAATACAGTAAGGTATATCAGTATCTTGATACGTGAATCAAATAGAATTTTATGCTGCTGTCCTTGTGTATCGTTGTATTTTCATTCATCAGCCTGGCTTTATTTTCACATTGGTCTGAACAGATAAATTGCACATGAAAACCCACAAATGAACATTTTGACATCATTTACTCACCCTCATGTTGTTCCAAACCTGTATAAGTTTATTTCTTCTGTTGAATGCAGAAAAATATATGTTACCATAATTTTGGAAACCAAACAGTTGCTGTTCACCATGGACTGCCATAGTATTTTTAAGGAAGTCATTATACCAGAAACTGTTTGGTTACCAACAATCTTCAAAATATCTTATTTTGTTTTTGACAGAAGAAAGAAAGGTTTGTAACAACTTAAGGGTGAGTAAATAAAGACAGAATTGTTCTTTTTGGATGAACTATCCCTTTAAGGCCCGTTCACAACAACTCTAATGGTTGGCATGAAAATTTGGTCCGTTTTCACATGCATTTTCATTGGATATTTAGAATTGAAAAACACTTTGTGTCATCTTTGCGCACGTCTCCAAATTGAGGTTTTGTCGGATTTAGCTTATGGGGACATTTTTCCGTCTATAGTTTAGCTAAGTAAATGCTAACACATTAGATTCACACATTTAGAGTTAGATACTCATATACAGCAAGATGCGTTCATTATTTCATCAATTTATCAAGCATTAAATCAACCCAAACCTGCTAATGTTAGTTAAAACAAATAAACAAACCGATAAATGTAAAACGACCGAAAAAAACCTCAAGTTAAAATGTCTGTAATTGGAAATAAACAGATAATGGCATCACTTACAGCTACGTTGCTTTTTTGTACAGGGGGTTCTTTCTTATTATAGTGGACAGTTTGCTAAGCTCTTACTGAGTCATTAAGCGGCAGCATTAGCACATTAGCTTCCTGCGTCTGTTCAATCTGTAGCCTCTGGGTTACTGCCTCCCTGCTGGCTAACTGAAGATGCGTGTTGTCAATAAAACATGATGAGACGCTTGTCTGTAATGACAGCTCCACCACTAAATCGTTCTCATTACGTCTCATAAACTTTCCTCTCTGTTTAAATGGGTATTACATATAGCATTTATCCTAGTTGTGACGCTACGTCTACTATATGTCATAGTGTTGTTTAGGAATAGAATAAATGTTAGCATGTCAGGAATGTTTAAAAATGATGGGCTTCAATAAATTGTAGATGAATGGAAAACCATGAGAGAGAAAATGAAAAAGCAGCTAAATTTGATGCCTGAAACATTTAATGGAAAATGATGAGTTTATGAAAGTTTTTTGGTCCCACTTTATATTAGGTGGCCTTAACTACTATGTACTTGCATTAAACAATAAGTACTTACTGTGTTCATATTGTATTGCAAAACACTTTTGCTGCTGTTGAGGTGGGATACGGGTAAGGTTAGGGACAGGTTTGGTGGTATGGGTAGCTTTAAGGGTGGTTTAAGGTGTAAGGGATGAATCAACAGTGTAATTATACAGAAAAACTAATTGTAAAAAACAAATGTAATTACATGCACGTATTTTTTGAAAATATAAGCACATGTATGTACACAATAAATGCATTGTATCAAATGATTAATTTCAATGTAAGTAGTGGTTAAGGCCATCTAATATAAAGTGGGATGAGTTTTGGTTGCATTTAATAATAATAAGAAAGTTAATATTTTCCATGCATACATGGTACAGTTAGGGTTGCAAAAAGGTGGAAAATTTCCAGTAAATTTCGGAAATATTCCAGAAATTTGGGAAACTTTCCAGGATTTTTTTCGGAATATTCCAGGGATTTTTGGAAAGTTTTAATAATAATAAGAAAGTTAATATTTTCCATGCATGCATGGTACAGTTAGGGTTGCAAAAAGGTGGAAAATTTCCAGTAAATTTTAGAAATATTCCAGAAATTTGGGAAACTTTCCAGGATTTTTCCCGGAATATTCCAGGGATTTTTGGAAAGTTTCCGGAAATTTACCGGAAATTTTCCACCCCTTTGCAACCCTAGGTACAGTAAATATCATACCATGTTACATATACACTTGAATATATTTTATACCACAGTTCAAAAGTTTGGGGTTGGCAATGTTTTTAATGTTTTAATCCATGTCTGAAATCATTCTAATCATGCTGATTTGGTGCTCAAAAAATGTATTATAATTATCAATGTTGAAAACAGTTGTGGTATATTTTTATGGATTGTTTTCAGGAATTCTTAGTTCAAAAGAAATCAAATTTCTTTGAAATAGAAATCTTTTATAACATTATAAATGTCTTTACTGTCACTTGATGAATTTAATGAATTCTTCTTGGAAAAAAAAGTATTAATTTCTTAAAAAATATATATGTACTAACCTCAAACTTTTGAACGGTGTGTTTATATAGAACAGCCCATTCCAAATATATATATACACTAGCTCCATAAGTGTAAATCTGCCAGGCCAATGTCAAACCCAGCACATTAATCTCCATGGCATCTTTTCAAAGTGTTGGCCTGCGTGGCTAGTTGATCCCTCACTGCCAGTGTTTCACAGCCAGGCCCAGCGGTGCTTCTCCCTGAACGGCAGTATGAGTTTCGACAAATAATTCCAGCTCCTGCATCAGAGTTGACTTTGTCCTAGTGTTGCATATCTGAACCACTGGTATGTTTTTCTAGGTGCCACATTTCTGAGTATTGCCTGTCTGGGGCAAATCCAGAAGAGGCCACAAACTCCTTCTCCCTTCACTGCTCAAAGTCAAGAGCAGGGAGATTTTGCAGCTTTCAGCAGTAAAGCTTTGTGTGACTGCTCAATGATAAGAGTCATATAAAGCAAGACTTCTGAATTTTCAGTAGTAGGCCAAGTCATGCTAGTCATTTCATTACAGATCCTGTGGTGGTTTAAATCGCCACTTTGCTTTCAGTAGTTTCTGCTGATTCTGCCCTGTCCACACGAACGCGGTTATTTTTAAAACTGCAGCTTTTTCTACGCGGTTTGGCCGTTCGTCCACACGCAAACGCAACACCAGGTCACTGAAACCGAACATTTTTGAAAACGCCTGCCAGGGTGAAGATTTTCAAAAAAAAATTTTTGGGCTTGTGACGTCGGAGCCTGCGCTGTTATTGCCGCCTACTGGAAACTTTTTCAGGCTTCTGATTGGCCAACATGGTTTTACGGTTGAGATTATATCGCCACCTGTTGGTTTGGCATGCTCTTGACAGTGCTTCATAGCATGCGTATACGTTTTGGATGGATATTTTTTTCTCCATTTATAAAAATACCCGTGTACGTGTGGACATGGCCTCACCAGTAACCAACCGATTGGTTCTCTTAGTTATTAGTTCTCACTGTCACTTTAACATCTCGTACAGCAGTTTATCTGCGTTGCTTTGTTGGTTTATGAGCTTAGGAGAGATTTCAATTTGGGTTATTGATTTGTCACTAACTATTCATGGATTTAGAGGTTAGCTGAGGTATTTCTGACGTGTAAACATGTGAACAGCTCTTTTTCATTGGCAAGCATTGATTTCTAGCATTTTGGGCAAGAAACTACAAGGGTAAATTGCTTCGTTGTTAGACTAGCTTTAAAGACTCCTGTCCAGGAGGATGTCCGACCATTTTCTAAACTGAAAAATTGGTGTACAAACAATTTTTTACTCAGAAATAGTTAGTAAATTTCACAATTACAAAGAAACACAAGTAACATTGAGTTAAACATGACTTTTTCAGATAGAAAGACAGTAGCTGCTTTGTAAAACATACATCAATAATCAGTTTTATTTACAACTTTTATAGTGTATAGGTTTTTCTATATGGCGATGGTCTAAGAATTGTCTTTGACCTTTTTAAACTTGCACATTCATGGTTGAATATGCTCTAGTCAGTGGAAAATGTAATAAACTATCAATAATAACATCCTTAATGATTATGATAATGACTATTATGGGAAACTATCTAATTAATCTAGTTTCTAGACTATTTCTAGAGCCAAGACTATGAAAACATTTTACATAAGACCTTGATAAAAGGCTCAATAAGATGTCCCTTTTTTCAGACAGAGGTTTGTGCACTAAATAAATATAATGTATTCATGTGGTTAATATTTAATTTCACAGCATATTTATTTGGATACAGGCCCATGAGCTCGGTGAATACATTAGCTCTCTCCACTGCCATTATATTATGTAAGATATATAATGACCGCATAAATAAGTTATTTCTGCAGGGTCTTTTGGACAGACCAACTCCTGTTGAACTTATTGCTAATACAGAGTGAATTCTCATTATTTGAGGTGATCTCATTGGTGAAATGCGTTCATGTGAAAATGTCTGCTTCGATATGTGACCCTCAGAGGGAAGCATTGGCATGCTTAACGCTGTAGAACAGATGGACAGTTTACAGTTAAAGGGCACCGAAGACCTGCTCTAATGTCCCGCCGAGGACGGAGACGGATCCGGCTCCGCATGCATGGAAATGACCGGAGTTATGGCTCCTCTACAGTCAGAAATCTGTTGGTTTTAATTTAATCTAATGGCTATGCGTCTTGTTTTGTGACAGGCTGGGCAAGTTTGGGCTCTTTGAGCTCTCAACTCTCAAATGATCCATTTAAGTAATGCCTAGCAAAAGAGTGTGAACCGTATAGTGGCGTTTTTGTATTTTTTGCATGCGTTTGTGTCTGTGTTGAGTGGAATATAAGGAGTACAGGCTGATTGTTTCAATGAAACAATTTGATTCAATTTTCCACTCAATAAAATTAGCCATCAGGGCTCGGGCTCTCCAACTGTCCACAGTCCCTCGTTTCCAGATTCTGCTCCTAATTGAACGAGTTTATGTACTTGTCTGCGAGAAATTGGAAAAATTCATCACCTGGAAAATGTGATATTTTTCTCCCTCCCGGCTGTGCACAGCTTGTTTTGTCCTCCCTCTTTTACTTCATCAAAATGATGAGCCACTATGAAATTAATATAGTGACATTTGCATGC
>NW_015630576.1:401572-405884 GCF_001515625.1 Sinocyclocheilus rhinocerous
CCCTCAGAGGGAAGCATTGGAATGCTTAACGCTGTAGAACAGATGGACAGTTTACAGTTAAAGGGCACCGAAGACCTGCTCTAATGTCCCGCCGAGGACGGAGACGGATCCGGCTCCGCATGCATGGAAATGACCGGAGTTATGGCTCCTCTACAGTCAGAAATCTGTTGGTTTTAATTTAATCTAATGTTTATGCGTCTTATTTTGTGGCAGTCTGGGCAAGTTTAGGCTCTTTGAGCTCTCAACTCTCAAATGATCCATTTAAGTAATGCCTAGCAAAAGAGTGTGAACCGTATAGTGGCGTTTTTGTATTTTTTGCATGCGTTTGTGTCTGTGTTGAGTGGAATATAAGGAGTACAGGCTGATTGTTTCAATGAAACAATTTGATTCAATTTTCCACTCAATAAAATTAGCCATCAGGGCTCGGGCTCTCCAACTGTCCACAGTCCCTCGTTTCCAGATTCTGCTCCTAATTGAACGAGTTTATGTACTTGTCTGCGAGAAATTGGAAAAATTCATCACCTGGAAAATGTGATATTTTTCTCCCTCCCGGCTGTGCACAGCTTGTTTTGTCCTCCCTCTCCCCCCTCTCTTTTACTTCATCAAAATGATGAGCCACTATGAAATTAATATAGTGACATTTGCATGCAAGTGTGTGCGTTCAGATTTCTCGGTGGAATTATTTTATACTTAACTTACAGAATCGGCGTCTTAATTTCATGATACTGATAGTTAAAGATTTCTATTCACTTTGCAAACTGACTGATTCATGTAAGAAATTAACCAATCACATTCAATTGATTTTCATAACTGTTGACGTTGGCAAAAAGATGTATGTGTATAAGATGCATAATATCATGTAATTTACCTACATAGGCCTCGGCGATAAATACTAATACATAAAAATGTGAGTTTTCTTCTAGCTTGCAAATGAATGCTTTCCCTGCCTGTAAGAGCAAGTTAACATTTATAGTTAGTAAAGACCAAATTAACATTCCTGCACATTAAACGTACATGGGAATAAAGTTGATGTAAAATCAATTTATTATAGGATTTTGCATTATTTTTTGATTTATAGGAAGCAATTTTGACACAAACTTGTGGAGTTCATGCAGCTCTATATTTATAATTCATAATCAATTTATATGTATAAAATACATGTTATTTATAAGACTACATTTGAATTTGTCACTGGTTACCACTTTTTTTTTTTTCTCCCCCACCATTTTTTCTTACATTTTAAAAAATTTGTTTAAAGCCAAATAAATTCATTTTTCATTTAATGTAGTTTATTTAATGAGAGATGTAAAAAAAAACCCTGCATAATACATAATCAACACCAAAAAAAGATTTTCTTTCTTAGGAATTGTGTATTAAATAGTTTTACATGAAGTAGCTGCCAGCTGTCATTTCTTGAGATTTCAGATCAAATATGTAGGAATAGGTGTGAGTTTCATAGGGTGTGTGCATGTATGTGTTTTTAATAATAAAAATGAAAAGTGCATGAAAGTTGACTGTTTGAGAGAAAGTGAGAGAGTGTGTCTATGCATGAAAGTTGACTCTGTAGGAGTGAGAGTGAGAGAGATAAAAGAGAGCATCGTGAGATAGATGGAAGAGAAAATGCTGTACGATCTGCCATCTGTGTGCAGGGTTCCTCTCCTGTGCCCCATATGGCCAGGAGAGATGAGCTACAACACACACACACACACACACACACACTCTCGTATGCACAGATGCACATGCTCACACATTTATGGCACGTCTTAAAACTTAATTATCCAGCCTTTTTGCTCCAAGTCAGAGAAGCGATGCTTCTTTTGTAGCAAATGAAAAGATTTCATAATAATGATAATGATGAGTTTGATGACATCACTATAGCCTTTCTGCAGAATTGAAGCTACTTTGAAACTGTTGCAAGTGAAGATACAAGCTGTTATCTTTCTGAGCAGAGCAGTAATTTATCACAAAAAAGAATTCCCAATACTTCATCTGAGGGCACTTTAAGAGAACAAAACAAAAATGATCAATGTAGCTTTTTGTTGTTCTACACTCTTTATAATTAGAGTCTATAGTTACAGTAAGTTGCATAAACACTAGAATAGTTTTGTTAGTAGCATCATTCATTTTAGTTATTCTTACTAATGGCTTTATTCTCACACAAGCTCCTTAAATATATTTATTTTAATGTCATTTTTGTAATTGCTGTAATCGATAAACGTCCCTCCACATGCTTATGTCTTCATACACACGTGTCCTGTGTCCTATTTTTTTCCCCCTTTTCTCACACACCAGCACACATGCACACTTCTGAATAAGTGTTATATATTATACTTTGTAGTGATGGACAAGCTCCTCGCAGGCTGCCAAAATGAAATGAGCACAATTACCAGGGGCGACAGAGCCTGGCCACATTAGGCTGGCCAATCGAGCAGAAACTCAAATGAGCAACACACACACATACACACACACACACACACACACACACAAAACTGAGGGGGGCATGTGCTCACTGAAGATGTTTGAGCTAAGGAGGGGTTTAATGCAAAAGAAAAATTTGATTAAGTTGCATAATTATTGTAGGTTAAACTGTCGTTACGTTTTTGTTACAGTTCTGAATAGGCAGAAAGATGCATATAAAATCTAAAAAAATATTGATTATAGTTATTTATATATTGATTATATTTTAAATGTATGTAATTATTAGTTTCTATATCCACTAATGTTCAAAACTTTGGGGTTGGTAGGATATTATGCTTAGCAAGGTTGCATTTATTTGATCACAAATACAGTAAAAACAGTACTATTGTGAATTATTACAAATTAAAATAACTGTTTTCTATCTCAGCATATTTTAATATGTAATTCATTTCTGCATTTCATCTTCATTACTCCAGTCTTCAGTGTCACATGATCCTTCAGAAATCAATCTAGTATGATTTGGTGCTCAAGAAATATGTCTCATTATTATCAATGTTGAAAACAGGTGTGGCTGCTTAATAGTGTTTTTTTTGTGGAAACCGTGATACACTTGTTCTTTCAGTGTTCTTTGAGTAAAAAAAAATTCAAAAGAATAGCATTTATTTGAAATTTTGAAATGAAATGAAATTTGTAATGTCTTCTGTTACATTATGAAAGTCTTAACTGTCACTGTTGATCAATTTAATGCCTCCTTGCTAAATAAAAGTATTAATTCATTTCAAAAATCCTTTAAAAGGAAGAACGTTCCTGTGTTACGACATTCACTGCTTCCTTTTTTGAACGTATCTTCAGAATCAATTCTGTTCAATTGTGTTGTTCCATAACTCTGTTTCAGATAATGAGTTGATCCAGCATTCTTATGACCGAGGTGAAGCAGAGACAGAGCTCGGATCAATCAGGACGACGTCTTGGCTAAACCCCCGCCGTGCCTCCCCAGCCTGCCCACAGCCAATCAATATAACTGCAGTTGGAGATCCAGGTCAGCCAATGCACTTCCAGTAAGAGTAGACTGATAAAATAGTTGGGTAGAAGGTCTTAACTTGCATCTCAGGGGTCTGCTAGTAAAACGGCCGGCCCGTTCAGCCGATAGACAAGATGTGTGGTATATGTGTGTAAATAGGACATGCTACGAACAGTATTGCTATCTAATAAGTTCCTGTTTGCAGGATTTTTCATTACAGGGTTTTACTTTTCAGGTTGTGATGACGAAAGTTCATTTGAAGTGTACAGATGGGTCTTGGGTCGTGAATATTTTGAACATTTATGGTGTTTGCAGGATTTTTCTTTCCAGGTTGTAACGAAGGATTTTTAACTATTGTTGTAGTTTTGTTTACTGAACAAAAGAAGCTTTTTGCAATAGCTTCATAAACTGTCCTGCCGCTGCTAAGCACAGTTGTAGGTCTACATGAAGTTTCGAAACACTAATTTTGTTTTACTGCTTAATTCATTCTAAACTTAGCAGAAAATGCACTATATACCAATTTATCAACACAGTCTTTTTCAATATAGCTTTTTATGAAGCAGCATAAAATAAAGGAATGAATTACTCGGGGAAAAATACATCATTCGATATTTTGATATAGTGAAGGCACACAAACCGTTTCAATAGACCAATTCAGAGTAGACGTCACAGTTACGTCACTTGCAGCTGCGCGCGCATAGTGGTTGCAGAAAAACACTGGGAACAAGTGGAGGTAAATGGGTAAAATCCATGGAATAAAAGAAAAAAATATTTTTGTGCCTTTTGATGTCAAGATCGGAATGCAAATAATTTTTATAGAATACTGTCGTCAAAGACCCCATTTGAAGCTAAACGCAGACGTTTAAACGGACA
>NW_015630576.1:406220-406303 GCF_001515625.1 Sinocyclocheilus rhinocerous
TATAGTCTCGGAATAAAGTCAGAATTTTGAAATATAAAATCAAATTTACCTTTTTTAAAATTCTTTTATTTCTTTTATTCCAT
>NW_015630576.1:407086-423813 GCF_001515625.1 Sinocyclocheilus rhinocerous
AGGGGAAAAGAGAGAATGACGAGTTGTTTTTCCTTATTAGAATTGTGAGATATAGTCTCGGAATTGCGAGAATAAAGTCAGAATTTTGAAATATAAAATCAAATTTACCTTTTTTAAAATTCTTTTATTCCATTGCTCCATAGACTGCCGCTTGAAAACCGTCATTTTCTACCTCCAGATAGGCTCCGCCCACAAAAAACGCCATCCCTGTTTCGGATCTGTAAGACTATCCCACGCTCTAACGTCACATAGACTGCTACTTGAAAACCGTCATTTTCTGCCTCCAGATAGGCTCCGCCCACAAAAAAACGTCATCCCTGTTTCGGCTCTGTAAGACTATCGCACTCTCTAACGTCAATTTCGTTGAATAACAGTCAGTGCTTATGGGTGACAAGCTCTTGTAATATGCGGAGAACATTCTGAAAATGACATCTAATCAATATAATTTATAATCTTTTTAAACCTAACTATTTTGTACCCTATCCGTGAAATTCTCTAGCCGTAAAGGCTATCTCTCCCGGGTTTTCTGCAACCATGATGCGCGCGCATCCTGAATGTTTACAAACCTATAATTGGTCTATTCAGTAAACCTGACTGAATCCAAGTGATTACATGATTAATAGTCTGCAATTTGAGGTTTAGGCTCCGTTTTGTGTAGATTAATTACCATTTGGATGTAATTGTGGATGTTAATGCATCTTAGTTGTGTGACCTTCAATGTGACCTGCTCATAGTGTGAACTATGTGCATCTATATTTTCATGTGAATTCACTTCATGTAAATTATCTTGTAAAACCTGTGCAGAGATGTTTGTAGTTTTATTCTGGGCATCCAGAACTCCTGAGATGGTCGAACTGAGATAAATTACTCTCTCCATCCATTCAAAGCCTGTGCAGGGGGCACGTATTGTTTTTCTTTTAATTAGAAGACCTGTAGTTTATATACAGTGTATGTATATATATATAAAAAAAAAAGAAAACTCAGATTCGGCCCTGTTCATCAGATTTATATTGACATTATTTATTGATATTCATTACTAAATGTACAGGAGGCTGGATTTAGAGCGCTAGATTTTGGACAAAAGCCACAGCGGCGGTTCCGCTTCGCTTCATTTGGATTTGGCTCCGAGTCTCTCCAGACAACGGTTGGGTCTTAACTGCCATTTTCCTTAATAGTGCTGAAGTTATGCTGCTCACGGCCGCCCATATCTCACGCTCGCGCTCATATCTCCTGTCCTCCTCATCTGCGCACACTGGTACAGAGGCGGATAGAAATGCTTAATTATTAATTGGCTTGTTGTGTTTGTGCCGGGAGGCAATAAATAACGTTCTCGCCTAATGAATAATGGGGTTGGTTCGGGGGCCCCGGCTCAACCGCGGATCCCCACGGTGAGCCATTAACGTTTTACAGTGTCTCCAGCGCTCGGAGGAAGCCGGTTTCCTGCCAGTCCATTACCCGAGCACCAGGGAGGCGGACGACTGGACCCACTCCGGGGCAACGCAGCCGACCCCGGCGGCCCGAGAGGACAAGTGTAGCCGCAGGGTCGGCCATGGGCCGCTGGAGGGGAACAGAGCGGGTGACTAGTCAAAAAAGTTTTATGGCAAAGTTTGCGATTAGCAGTAAGAACAGCTCACGCAGAGCCTAAAGGGGTCGAAGGTCTGTTAGTTTTGAGTTGATCAGCATGAGAAATGGATTATTAATACAGAGATGTTTGAGAATGTATAGGTCACCTGGTTATTGAAGTGTTTGAGTTATGTAAAGGAGTAAATCAAGGACACTTCTCAAACTCAACATCTTTATTGGTTTGAAAATTGGTTTGTGAAAAAAAACTTTGAAAAAATGTTTATTCAGAAATTGCTACTAAATTTCAAAGAAACGGCTGATTTTGAAGTAAAAAGGATGAAATTGTATTTTCTTGTTTTATTTACTTTAACTTTGAAAAAATCTTTTTTTACAGTGAGGGCAAAAATGGTCATTTTTAAGTATGGCTAGTATCAATCCATTAAAATTAAGCGAACTGCTGATGAATTAAATCACATATTTTGCTGGGAAAATGTGCAAATTAAAGTAATTTAAAGGCACTATATTATTGTGTCGGTTGAAAGCATTGCGTAGTCATATATATTGTAATATTTTTGTTATAGATCCATTTCTTTGAGCAACAACAACAGCAGTATTTTTTTAAAACAGTCTGTTTTTAAGGGCCATTTGAACGGGATGTGATCTTGTATTCTGTTTACAAGATTTTTTTGTTTGTTAATAATATTTTTTATACAGTGCCTTTTCCAAGCTAAATGGCACTTTATAATCAATCATATTAATACAGAGAGATTGTTGTTGGTCTATGTACACATACAGATGAGCCTCTTCTCTTTGTTTTATAGCGTCTCACTCCATGAGTGCCGTGTATTTAGTCTATGGCATGTCGAGGTAAAATGGTCCAACTTTTGAGTTCTGTTCAGTTTATTTGTGCTCTGAGTTCAGGGGCAGAATTTCTTTTTTGTTATCATTAATTGTGCAGTTCTGACACATCTGCTCACCCAAACACCCACACATGCTTGCTTAGATCTTACATTCTCACATCTTACATCTCTCTCTCTGTCTGTACACACACACACACACACACACACACAGCTTGTCTCCATGTCAGTTGATCCGTTCTGAGAGGTCATTTTTCAGTAGGAGAGGCAGACAGGTCTGTGCAGGGATCAGATTGATTTGTCCCCAAACTTCACAGCACTGCAGCAGGAAACCTTACAAATCAACACTGTCATGCCTCCCGCTGAAGCCCCACATTCAGTCTGGGTGTGCTGTATGTTTTTGTGTTTGTATGCGAGTGTTTGAGAAGGTAGAAGAGAGAAAGGTCAAGAAATAGAAAGCATATGTGTGTTCAGTAGTGCTCCTGTGAAAGCAAAAACCATCTGACCTTTTGCAATTCATTTGTTTTTGTATTTAAACCTTCAAACTTCCTTTATTTCCAAGTTTATATTCAAATTTGAAACCCAGACATTCAGATCAGATTCAGACCTAAAGTTGTAGGTGGCGTTTTATGTGCAGCAGACGTCCTATATGAATATACTGATGTGTGTTTGTGTATATGTATACCTCAATAACTCAGATTGTCTCTCTGTGTTCTGCATATATATTTCATGCGTGTGACGGTGTAGAGCGAGCTGGTTCCTCTCAGAGGTGTGAAGGAGATGTTGAACCGTGTGCCTTCATCAGTATGCATGCTGCGAACCAATAGGCCCGCAGGGGGAAGAGTTAGTGTGCGACACGCATGGCTTCCCTGCTTTAATTTCCCTCCATTTGAGAACATTAGCCCTGACAACGGCGGAGAGGTACAGAGGGACCACTGAACAAACAGAGCGGAGGGGGAGAGAGAAAGGCTGTATGCCTGACAGAAAGATGGGCAGAATAGATGGAGAAAAGAGAAATCTGAAACCAGATTTTCCCAATATCGTCTTGTGAATGTAACTCTCTGATACAGCCTTTACTGCAAAGAACCGTGGCTGTGCTGCTGTGCAGTGATGCTAGAGTAACAGATGGTTATACTCTGGTACTTTTAAATGTACCATGGTATTTACTTGGTATCCCAGATTACTTACAAGAATACCATGGTACTGCCAAAAAATGTTGGTACCAGGGTGTTTTTTTGTGTTGTATTCATGTACGTAGCATGGTACAGTATTTACATGGTACGTTTTTTTTTCTAGCATATAGTAGCATCCAAAAACCATAGTATTTTTTTCTGTTGATAAAGTTCCTTCCAGTTTGTGATGTCCATAACGCTCAATGCCCATTATCGTTTTATTTAAATGAGCACAATTTGCATTGAAGGTATACATTTGATCAGTTTGTGCAGGGTATGATATTAAATTGTGCACAGTATTGAAATTACTGAATGCCATAAGCCGATCATTTATATTTTATACTCAGTTTATAGTATTTTCTAGTGATTTAAATGTTTTCTTTTCATAATTTAGGCCCATCCCTTTAAGTTAATGATTATCTCATTCTTAAAATAGTTCAAACCAATTAAACATCCAGTATTTTTAAATATTAAATAATTAAATGTTATATTCAATAAATATTCAGTTTCATATATAAATAATAACAAAAAACACTCAAAAAATATATAAAATGCATTCTTAATAGAAAAAAAAAAATGCTATTTTAATTCTTAAAATAATCCATCATATTTTTATCTGTTATTAGCTGATATCTGATTTTTTTTCTGGATTTTTAAAAATATATTTAATTGATTATAAATAATATAGATACAAAATATAGAAATAATAATAATAACAAAAAGCAGAAATATACAAAATACATTCTTAATAGTAAAATACTATTTTAATTCTTAAAACAATTCAATGTCATATTTTTATCTGTTAGTAGCTGATATCCGCATGTTTATTTTTAATTTATGTAATATTAATATTAATAAAATAAGTATCCTAAATTGGCTAATACAATAAAAACAGAAATATAAATGCAAAAATATGAATAATAAATATACAAAACTTTGAAAAATAAAATAATAAATAAAATAAACTGTTAAAAAACATAAATAATGGAGAGCATTTTTAAAAATATTTTAGGCATTTCTGAATATGTGCATTACCAGGCTGTCGAACCCATGGTCTTGGCATTTTCGTGCTCTGTCAGATGTCCTTCAGGAACAGTAAAATCTGCAATCTTGTAACATTTTTTTAAAGAGTATGCATAGAAACCATGTCAGTTTATAATCTTGAGTTGTGTGAGCTTCATGTGTTGTGATTCCTGAGCGAACAGTTTTAGTGAAAAATGACAAAAGTCCTCTGAAGAGGAAGATCAAGATTCATTGGTGGCCTCTTGAAGTATCTGATTTGTGTGTCGTCCCTGATTGCGTTGGAAGAATGAAGGCCCCTAACGGCGATCAGACGCTGTCAGCGATGTTCATCATGCCCATGTGTCTGATGCGCCGCCAGTTTCTGAGGATCAGTTGTGTGTGTCTGTGTGTTACTGAGAGAGGAATCACTTAAGTGAAAGACCAAGAGGGAAATGTGGCCGTCTCCTCTGTGCAGATGGCGGAAAAGAGTCTGGTGTTGAACAATGAGTCGCTCAAGCAAACCGGTGACAGTTTATACAGACCCTCAAACATGTGAGGCTCTATGGCTCTGTGTAGTTGTGGCAGGTTTGTGTAATGGGTGAGTGCAAATGTTATTTGATAAACTGTGTCTGCATAAGTGAGCTGATTCTTGTATGTTTTGTGCCACCTTTTAAATCTCTGCGACCCCTAGTGGTGATTAATACATTTTCATTTGTTAATTAAGCAGCTTTGTTTCTATTTGTGCTTTTAGTAGTGGAGAATACACACACACACACACACACACAAATATAATTTGATCATTTACATGATTTATTATGTGTGGTAAAAAAAAAAAAATATTTTTTGTACATTTGTAACTTTAAAATTCCTATAATATTATTGTAATTCTAAAATGTTTAATGTTTATATATGTAGTAACCTTACACATATAGTTTAGATGTTTAGTAATAACTTCTGGTCACATAGTGTGGAGTTGCTTTACCTCAAAGCAATGCAACAGGTGCGTCATTGCCATGTGAGCGAGTTTCTCAGAGGACTAAAACTGATTTCCTGCCTGCAGCAAAATGACACTTTAACTTCTGCAGGTGGTGTGTTTGAGATGTAGATCCGGTCGAGGTGAAACCTTCTGACCAAGCAGAGGAACTCTGGTCTTACAGCGTTTCTTTCATCTGTTCCTCCACCTGCAGCTGTGAATCTGAAGCCCAGGCTGATCTGTTCTCCCCACAGGACAGTCTCATGAGAGGGTTCAACTTTTGTTCGTGACTTGATGTTCACTTTGAAAATCCAGCACTGACTTCAAAGCTGCAGTTAGAATTGGGATTAGGTCAAAGAATGAGTAAAACAACCCAACAGGTCTTTTCAACAGACCAACAGCTTTTGTTGTGTTTTCCAGCATGACTTTAACTGGTGTCGCCACCAGCAGAATCTCTTTGGTCAACCAGCGTAATTAGAAAGCTGTTCACCAGCTAGACCAGTTCTAGTTGATCTTTTAAGGAGAGAAGAAAACTGGATAGATAATAAAAAATTTAGTGTTTTAGTTGGAGAAACCTCAGTGAGAGGAGGGTAGCATGTACTAGCCATGTCAGGGTTGTGCGAAATTCAGATATTATAATCAGTGATTATAATTCAGTGATTAACACGACGTGCGACTTCAGTTTGAATATGAATGAAAGGAAGTAGAATTGAAATGAATTGATTTATAGAAAATCTTACAACAGTACATTTTTCGAAGCTAGAATTTATTTATTTTATTACATTTTTTAACAAACCTGTAGTTTGAAGGGACAGATGAACAGATCTATCTAGATCTAAAATAGTTTTTAATTTGGTAAAATCAAACCTAATTAAAATTGAATTAGATGGAGAAACATAGAAGATTAAAAAAAAAAAATAATAAATGTTGCCATGACAACTAACTGAAAAAAGTTTTAAGTTGAAGTACTAATAATATTAAAATTAAAATTAAAAGGTAAACTGAAAATATAAAATTATTCAAAATATTAATAAATGCTATAATAATAGAAATAACAGATAGATAGATAGATAGATAGATAGATATTTAAAGGACACCTGTATAAATTTGTTTTTAGATTATATATTTCATCATATTTAGTAAATTAACTTTTGCGGGCCAAGATGAACACTTTATTTACATTTCATTAATTCCTCTTCCTGTCGTTCTAATTCAACTTCCTGTGGCCAGTGCAAATCAAATTCATCAAGCACCTCTCACCATAAGTTGAAAGAGAGTAAATGAGGTAAAAAGAGAGTCTGAGTTATCATAAACAGCCAGGATGAGAACAAGGAAGTCTTGATGAAGAGAGACAGAAGCTTCTCGCTCAACTTCACACAAATGATTGTTTACCAACAGCAGAGCCAAAAGAAAGAGCCAGAGTTCATGTTTTCAGTCAGCCGTCTCTCCTCACATGCCAGGACTCCTAAAACAAAGTGGCAGGACTCATTAGCATCCCGTTTCCCCCGCGTTCATCTTTCATCGGCCCTTTAGGAATGTGAGCTTTGGCCTCAGGTGTTTGCGGGACAGGTCTCGTCCCAGGCGGAGACAGAAAGTCTATCCGTTAGCGCCTCGTCCAGCCGTGGCCTCCGTCGCACCTTGTTCTCCCGCCCCCTACAAATCTCTGAGTAAACCGCCAATCATTCATCATCGAGGTGAAGGGGTCGTTATTGTCCCGATGACACCAGACAATCCCCTATGAACCGCGCCTCTACCCCTTCTCTATTGTAGAGGCATCCATCCAGCGGGATGAATGGAGAGGGGCGAGATAACACAAGAGAGATGGACACAGGACAGAGATGGCAGGATAAGAGCAGAGGTACAGGTGCTGCTGGGATGAATGCACATACCAGACAGGGTTCGTCTTAGATTTATGAAACCATGACAGGAAGTGAGGAGGAAAGACGTCTTTACTCTATATAGCACCTGTTAAATCTGTTTTATCTGACCATTTATGTTGGGGGGAAAAAAGAGGGTAACCAGAGCCATTGAGATGGACACTGATAACTCCAAATAAAGAGGTAAATCAGGGAAGAGACAAACAAAAGAAATACTATTTTTTTTTGGGCTAGAAAATAAATATAAAGGGAGGGGCTTAATGAGCCTCTCTGGCTCCTGATTGGATAATAGTGAAGGCAGGGACTACTAATGACATACATGAAGTAAAGCATTCACCTCTTGTTAGTACAGGTGCTGCTGGGATGAATGCACATACCAGACAGGGTTCGTCTTAGATTTATGAAACCATGACAGGAAGTGAGGAGGGAAGACGTCTTTACTCTATATAGCACCTGTTAAATCTGTTTTATCTGACCATTTATGTTGGGGGGAAAAAAGAGGGTAACCAGAGCCATTGAGATGGACACTGATAACTCCAAATAAAGAGGTAAATCAGGGAAGAGACAAACAAAAGAAATACTATTTTTTTTTGGGCTAGAAAATAAATATAAAGGGAGGGGCTTAATGAGCCTCTCTGGCTCCTGATTGGATGATAGTGAAGGCAGGGACTACTAATGACATACATGAAGTAAAGCATTCACCTCTTGTTAAAGGGACAGTTCACCCAAAATCAAAATTCTGTCATCATTTACTAACCAGAAAACCTGTGTGAGTTTCTGTATTTGTGGAGCACAGAAGACATTTTTGCACACATAATGGAAGTCAACAGGTTTAAGAATAAGGCTGCATTATATTAAATAAATAATAAAAATAAATAAATAGTAAAATAATGAATAAAATTAAAATAGTACAGAAATTGCAATATAATTAAAATATAATTTAATCAGATTATTATTATTATTATTATTTCTTTACATTTTTCTATATTTATTTAGCAAAATCTTTAAAGGGCTGAATGATTTGTGAAAAACTTCCCAAGATTTCATGCTTGGGTTTTTTTTTTTTTTTTTACAATAAAACAACTCGAACCTCTTTCAGGAAAATATATTTTACCACATAACTTTTCATAGGCTACATTCCCACAGTTTTCGACCAATTCGGCATGATTATAAAATAATAATTATGATTTTATTGTGATCATTATTACATAAAAAATAATCTTGTATACTTAATGAAGACGTGTAACGAATGTGTGAAAAAGAATGTGTTTCTGCCTGCTTTTTGTGTATACGTGTGATGGATACAAATAGAAACCTAAAAAGTGGGTTATGGAGGGATAGAAAGACAAAAAGGAGTGTGAGTGTGACTGAATGAGGAATCGTAGAGACTGATAAATGAGTGAAGGTAGTGGGATCAAGGACATGCTCTGGTTTAGCTGAACTCTTCGCAGGGTCACATAGAGGCCGAATCAAATGAGTGATGAAGCGCATTACATTTGATCTGAAGAAAGGAAGCGAGTGAGGGAAAAAGAGAAACAGGGAGTGGAGAAAACAGACTAATTCTACAGGAGAAGTGAAAGAGAAGAGGAGAAATACAGTCTTCCAGAGTGTAGTTAATTCAACGTCATTTAAAAAAAAAAAAATAAGCAAAATGATTTTACCAGCTTTTAGACATGATGTGGATATCTAATACCTCTTTAACCATGATAAAACCTCTGTAATGCAAAGCCACGTGCGGCTTATTGCTTTTATTACAGCAATTTGATAAATAACATGTTCATTCTTTAGCTTTTGACTAGTTTATATTGTGATATAATGTGTGATTATACACATTTTTATAGAAGAGATTTATTTAATTTTGATAATGCTGTTGAAAAGCGCTTTTGGTCAGCAACTATTGTTTTTAAATGGACTGTATAAATTAATTTGAGAGCTTAAACTGTATTTTTTTATTGTAATATATGCAGATTAAAAAAAATTATTAAAATAAGATCAAAATGTGGGTGTATAGACAGATGACAGACAGACAGACAGACGGACAGACAGATAGATAGATAGATAGATAGACAGATGATAGACAGACAGACAGACAGACAGACAGACAGATAGATAGATAGATATTGTATTTAGATATTATAAAGTTAGAATTTGTAATATATAATTCTATTTAACATTCTTCTTAATTTCTAATTAAAAAATATTTTAGATATCTCTATATTTTTTTGTTATTTTGCTATTCATGCTATTTAAATATTTTATGTATAAAGAATCACTAAATATAGTTAGACATATGCTTTAAAAAGGTCAAGACAAATAACTATATTTAAGGAGTATCTCTCTAGTTTCAATTAATTTCATGATATTGTAGACAAATATTACATAAATGGATATTATGGATGGATTATCTTAGTGCAGGTTTACGATCACAGCCTTCTTCTTTCATTTTCTCCCACTTTTTTCTTTGTGTAGCAGATTCATATCCATTTATGTTAAAGACCTATAATTAAAGACCTATTTATTTTCGTTGGCGTTCGATATCCCATGACAAATTGTCTTTGACTTTGTTCTCAGGAACGCCACACATTTTACAGCTTGTGTATATTCTGTGTATATTTAATGTGTAATTTTGCAATTTGCCTATTGTTGGTATAGTGTTGTAAAGCACTTTGGTCAACTCCGGTTGTTTTTAAACTGTGCTATATAAATAAAATTGTATTGTATTGTATTGTATTCTAGCAAAGTGAGCAAATCCCCTCTGAAGTGTTGTTGGTTAGTGAAGTATATGGGCTTTACTGACTGTGAGCAGTGTGGTCCTCACTGCGAGCCCCTGTGGATAGAGTCATCACAGCAAACTCTACACACATCACAACCACAAACATCGCACACAACCAACACGTCGCAAACTTTGTGTCAGAAAAGCAGGAGAATTAAAGTGATCTTGGAACATGAAGACAGATGAACGCAATAACAAAGGCTTTAAAAATTTGTGTACTCTGTCACAGTGGTGCGTCGTGGGTAAATATGTGCCATAACTCACGCAGCGTCACCGCGGTGGCGTTTAAGCGTTCATGTGTATAATTATTTTGGAGTATGTCTCCATTTTCTTTCTTTCGCTTCAAATCAATTTTTATGGCAGCTGATTTTATGGCCGTCATCAGGGCGGTGGAGAGACTCTGCTGCGTCTGCTGCGGGCGTAAAACAGCAGAGAGGAGCCATAGAAATATTACCGCTTCCACTGCGCCTCAGGCGGCGCCACCAATGAGAAAATCTACGTGTTTGTGCGAGAGGAGAGCTGAGGGTCCTGTCGGTGACCTTTGACCCGCACTGTTGTGGTAACGGGTTATCGTTTGACTTTCACTGACGGCACGTCACACGATGCCTTGAGAGAAACGAGATGACAAGCTCTGTCGGTCTTGTCCGTCTTAAGTACTGATTCAGCTCCAAAGGGAGCGTTTCTCAAACCTAGATTTAATTTAGCACCAGACTAAAAATGACATCTGACAGAAAATCATCTTTCATGCAGGAAATCGAGTCTTGGGTTTGGAAAACGCCTCGCTATGAACTATAAGAATATTTAGAATTTATGATGATGTAATTTCTGTTATGATTGCAACTTGTATTTAGGTTTATGAATTTGAACAAAGTGGAAATTTTTGTTGTTGTTGTAAGCATAAATCTAATAATATATGGCAATGTTAAGGCTATTATATTATATTATATTCAAAATAATATATATATCCTGAATTAAATTGGCTTAAATAAAAATATATTCTTTGAAAATGAGTCTTAATAAATGTATCTTGTTTTAATGATTTTGAACAAACCTCTAATTCCAAATATTAAACTGTCATTTTTTCTTATTTAGCTTTTTTCTTCTTCTTGCAACCACTAATGTAATAATATCTAGCAAGGTTTATGCTTGAATAAGGAAGAACAAAAAAACCCCATTATATTATACATCTTAATATAGTCCTGAGTTATACTTATTTTATCTTAGTATTAGTAGATAATCATGCAATTTGTCTGTAAAACAAGGCAAAAATAAAAAAGAAGACACACAAACATTATTATCATTTATTTATTCTGATTAAATAATGATTATTTTTATATAATTTTTTTGACATTACAGAACATCTTAGCAATCTTAGTAATCACTCACAACACTACTTTTGCATGGGCAATTTACATTTTCTTCACAATATGTACATGTCTAGTTAACTGATCACTATTATAACGGTAACAAAGCTTCCTCTTTTTTTCTCCCTGACTGCTCTTTATCACAGGATTAGTGCTGTCCAAACACAGCGCGGCCCTCTTGAAAGAGGCCTGAGCCCAGGGCAAGGCCTGCGTCTGCTCAAAGCCGCTCCGTCTGAAGCAGAATTAATGGCGGCAAATATTAACACCTGCACTTCTGTAAATATTAGTATCTCGCGCTCTCTCTCTGTAAATTCTGCAGGTGATCTTTGTCACCTCTGGAAGTGGATGAGGACATCATCTCACATGGACATAACGGCTTAGTGGAGATCAAAGCGGCGAACGGGAACTGAGGGATCTGGATGTGTTTTGTTCCGACAGGATAATCCGGGCTTCTCGCTGGGACGCTAAAACTGAGCTTCTTCGCTGCGGTACATCATCATCCTCCCAACGCAACAAACCTGTCTTAAATGTCACCTTTATTCTTTGTTTCTAGTTGCTTCTTTTGCCAGAGATGATCTGATGGCCTTTATTTCCAGCGGGTGAAATAGACCTCTGGTGGATTGGTGAGGAGATTGAGTCTAATTGTTTCTATCAGTCTTTCTTCGTTGGCGGGTTTCAGGCTCTGGCTGCGTCCCAGATGTCATTTTAGTATCTGCTCGCTTTGAGAGCGTTCACTCAAAAGCTGAAAGTGGAGTATCATTCTTTCTGCTCTGAAGTGTAACTTTTTATTCTAATGAAATAGTATTTATGTGAGTCGCTTTAAAAGCAACAAATTGTTGACCCAGTACTTGTCGGAAAGCACGACTCCTTTTTATGATCTCTGGCTCAGGACGTTGTTCCTTTCTCCTACTGGCCGGGTTTTATGCATTCGAATGCTGTCAGTAGTTCTACTCGAGCCTGATATAGCAGTGCGCCACCTGCTGTTCTCATCCAGAACTGCAGGCGTATCCATAGACTTGTCCGCCTTTAGCAACATTAACATAGTAATGGTAAACTCATCTTTTAACTGTTGTGTAATAAATAATATTGTATTATATTGTGTATTTGTATGCATTTGTTTATCATGATTTTACCAGTTGAGCTTTAATTACTTAAATTAGTTTTGAATAGGCTATATTATATAGATGAATACATATTACCTCCAAAAACATGTTAACTTGTAATGTTTATTACAAATAATTATATTATTATTCATATTTTTATTTATTTAATCATTATTTTTTTTAAATTAAATCGCAGCATCAGAGTTTCAGATGTGGAGGTGGTATGACTGGGATATACTGGGGATTTTCTTTTTTTTACATTTTTAAAAAATGTAAAAAATTGTAAATTTTTTTTACTTAAATTGGTGTTAAAATCTAAAGAAATTTTTATTAAATTTTTAAATTAAATTTTATTTTAATTTAACATGATAAGGAAGCTTCAACACATTACACAGAACTCAATGCATTCTATTTGTAATTGAATGGGAAGCTTTTTCTTTAAGGTCTCTGAATGTTGTTTTTCAAACATTTTAATTTTTAGTTTCTATACATACCTTGCGTGACAATATTTAAACTACATTTTATAGAATTTAAGAATTGTGTAAATAAAAAATAATTTAATAAATAAATAATTTTAAAATAAATAATTAAAAAAAATATTTTAAATGCAAATCTGAATAATGGAGAAAAAAAAACTTGCCCAGCTTTAAATAATCTAAAATATATGACGGTGTAAAATATAAAAAAGTATGTTTTTGTCTATGTCATTCATTTCATAGTTTTGATGAATTATTATTCAAACAAAAAGGGGTAAATAGTAAAAAAAATAAATAAATAATGAGTTGGTGTGACCAAACTTTAGACTGCACTCTTAAAAATAAAGGTGCTTAAAAGGTTCTTCACAGCGATGCCATAGAAGAACCATTTTTGGTTCCAGAAAGTACCATTCAGTCAAAGTTTCTTTAAAGAACCATCTCTTTCTCACCTTTTTATAATTATAGAACTATTACAATAATAAAAAAAAAGTAAGCAATGCTTTTTCTATAAGGTGTCTGAATGTGGCTATTTAAACAAAGATTTAACATTTAAACTTTTTTTTTTTAAATTTCTGTTTAGGCCATGAGTGACAGTTATTAAACAAAATTATACAGACATTAAGCATTTTTAAAATGCGTCTTAAAATGTATTTTCTGTATGGTCCTTGTAGTACGATTCAAAAAAATAAAATCACAAATGTTCATATAACCCAGTAGCTGTCGGATGCGGTTTTCCGAGAGGACCAGACACAGATAATATTAATGGTGTTTGTTCCAGATGTGCCGCGCAGATAACGATTCAGAGGGTAATTGACAAACAGATCGATGGCCTTGCATCTGTTTGTCTGCCACTGAAATGAACGGCGCTCTGTAAAGCGTCACGCTGCATTCTAGACGTCCACCACAGGAGAGCAGTGTCGGCTCAGTTTTGACGTGCACTCGCTCACACCACAACCACCTTCGTTCCCTCTTTCCCCTCCTCCTTATACATTCATTATTTATTCCCTGCTGGAAACACATCCTCTTTGTTTCAATATTCACGAGGCTGCGAAACTTCTTTCAGGTGGTCACATTACCTGTCCTTCTGTGTGTCTTACACTAGGGGGCTAAGAAGACCGTCAAGTGTGTATCGCTGTCTGCTTAAATGTGATAGTTCAAGGTCAACTGCATCGATTACTGTCATAGCAAACTGGTAACAGGTATCTGTGCCTTAAAACAGTGCTTTTGTATGAGGGAAAATGACCAGCCCCTTTTCTTTTAACGCCTCCAGAGCCTTTACAAGACATTGTCGAGAGTCCGACGGCTTTTGCATACAAATTCTCCACAGCATTCGGCTTGAATCCCACAGATAGCCAGTTTGCGAAGAGCCAGACGTGTTAGTAATAATACGGCGGGTCCACGGCACTATCTGAGGTTTGTTCTCGAGTTTAATAGATGAGCGTGTTCAGATGTTTAAAAACGCTTATCAGCTCGCTACTGGAAGGCCTCTCAGAAGACACATGCAACGGGGAAGCCCTTTAGATAAGAGCGAGAGGGAGAGATTGCTGCAGTTTTATTCTGCTGGAAGGAGGAGGAGGAGGGGATGGATTGTGGTTGTGATAGTTTGAGTTCACAACAATGGTGTGTCTTTATTTTGTATTAGCTACTGATTTCGGCACACAGTGGCCACTTCATTCTAAAACTAAAGCTAACACTGTAATAACTATCCCTAAAGGAGTCGAATATGTAATGTTATGGTTTCAGTGTAATGTTAAATTCTATTACCAGCATTTGTTTAATTTCAGTTACCAATTTATTTAGACTTATCTGTTGTGCAGTGGTGGTAGTAGTTGTAGTAAAATAATAATAATAATAAGAAATATTTTTGTTTATATTTCATGTTTAAATAGTAGACATAAAAAGTTTTTAATAATATATTTTAATATGAGCTCCTATACTCGTACTCGTTAAAATGCCCCGATACCAAACGCCGATACCACACCCATTTATAGGGGCATTCACTATAAACGTCTTTTATTTTTAACCTTGGGCATACGACTTTCTGGCGAAAGTGAATCTATCAGCCTGTGTGAAATGCGCTGTACTACTTGTCCCTCTCATTCCGCACCAGTACAAATACCTGCACGCGTAGCGCGTTTTGCTTGCTTGAGTGTTTCTGCATTATATGAGTGGCTTTGGAATATATATCGCAGCACGTTTCAGATGAAAAAAAACGACTTCTATTTCTGAAAATATCACAATTAGGAGATTTATAACGAGTGGTTCCCTGCATTAATACTTAGGACCATGTGATATTTCAGTTTTTCTTTTTTGATAAATCTGCAAAAATGTCAACAATTCTGTGTTTTTCTGTCAATATGGGGTGCTGTGTGTACATTAATGAGGAAAAAAATTAACTTAAATGATTTTAGCAAATGGCTGCAATATAACAAAGAGTGAAAAATTTAAGGGGGTCTGAATACTTTCCGTACCCACTGTATATATAGCACATTATAAGAAATACTATGTATATACATATTTCTTAGAATATTTTATAAGAAATATATGATGTATATACATAAAACTTTTATGTACATGCACGTGTGTGTATAATTTTTCTTAGTTTCCAAAAAGGCAATTTATGCAGCTTTGTTACTTAATAAAATATTGTATTTTGGGTCAATTATTAAGCTGAATCTATTTTCTATGAATGGGTAAAAAGGGCTTTCTGTTAATGTTACACCACAAATGCTGAACATTGAACATTTGTTTTGTTTTTGTTATTATTTTTAAATTTCATATTGCTTGCAGGTATCAATTTTTAAAACTAGTTTTCAGAATTCCACAGATTTTCCTTCAGTGCAGATTTGTGTTTGTTAATGATACTGATAAACGTTACAAAGTCTTACCAGTTTATTCCTAAAGGGCAGTGTAAAAAACATGTTGAGAAACGGTCTCTCTCAGGTTTGGCTGCAGAAGCGAGTTGAGTGGCCCGTCTGAAACACTGACTGGCAGGGAAACAGACATGACTCAGACACAACTGTAGGTAAATGACAGCTGGCTGAGAGCGATCAGATTGTCCAGTCAGTTGTTTTGGGTCTGCCAGGTCACATAAACAGAAATCACAGTTGTGCTTGGCATTAATTGCCTATCATATACACGTGCGCAGGCCAAAATACATTGTGTCATCATAAATGCTTCAGCGGTGTTTTATAAGGCCCTGACTCAGGGGCTTGCCACCAGAGCAAATCAATATATGTCAGCTTTATACAGAATACACCATTTGCATAATGTAAAACTTGTGAGACAGGAGTATTAAGACAGGAAAGGCTGTTGTGAAATTGGCCTGAGCGCAAACCACTGGATGAATGGCCATGCTAACATTCGTCATCCTCCAGCACAAGCACACACACACACACACACAGCCCACCATGATTTACCTCGGTGTCTGAGGCCGTACCATAATGCCACATTGTTCTGCCATTAGCTCCTCAACAGCCTCTAAACTTAATTTCCCTGATTTGTGTCAAAGTGCCGACAAGCTTCACCATCGATTAAAGTGTCACGGGAGGATCCTCACACCCGTAA
>NW_015630576.1:424033-432006 GCF_001515625.1 Sinocyclocheilus rhinocerous
GCCAAAATACATTGTGTCATCATAAATGCTTCAGCGGTGTTTTATAAGGCCCTGACTCAGGGGCTCGCCACCAGAGCAAATCAATATATGTCAGCTTTATACAGAATACACCATTTGCATAATGTAAAACTTGTGAGACAGGAGTATTAAGACAGGAAAGGCTGTTGTGAAATTGGCCTGAGCGCAAACCACTGGATGAATGGCCATGCTAACATTCGTCATCCTCCAGCACAAGCACACACACACACACACACAGCCCACCATGATTTACCTCGGTGTCTGAGGCCGTACCATAATGCCACATTGTTCTGCCATTAGCTCCTCAACAGCCTCTAAACTTAATTTCCCTGATTTGTGTCAAAGCTCCGACAAGCTTCACCATCGATTAAAGTGTCACGGGAGGCTCCTCACACCCGTAAAGGACCGGTGTGTGTGTGTGTCACCGGATGAGTAAATATACATGAGATAAGATTGAATAAAAATGGTTAAATGTGGCCTTAAGATCCTAAGATATTTAAATTTTGTTCATTATTTTAGAATTATTGTGCATGCAGCTTTTATGTTCTCATATTAATTGATTGGAAGATTTATACTTAAAATTCATTTGCCACACTGCGGGAGCATTTAAAATGAACATGTAAAGGCAAAAGAGCGATTAAGATGGTAAATGGTGACCAATCACAGGACCTAAAATATTCGCTCTCCCTTAAATATAAAAAACAATGTTGTGTAAAATCAGGGATGCTGCTATTTTATTTTATTTATCAAAATGAATATTTATAATGTTTATACTGTACAATATTATGTTGTGAGGATTCATGTGTACTACATTCATGTGTAATATAATCTTTTTTTCAATATACAGTAGTTGACCACTCTGATGACTACAAGAGCTATGTTAATGCTATGTTCTACATGACCTGATTGTTAAAAATGACTTCCGTTGATTCTTCAATAATATTTTGGTCTTGAATAAATCCTTTTAATTGAGCACATTTTTACCAAATGAAACACTTTTAAAGTATGGTGATCGTGTGGGAGATAAGAGTTTGAATCTGGCTTGCACACTTTTCTATTCCTGTTAAACCATCTTTCTGCTCATTATTTCCTGTCTTTTATATAATTTCCTTTAAATGGAAAAAAGATTTAATCCAAAGTCACGACCAAGAGATGAGAATGGTGTGATTAATATACAGCACCTATATATTTGATTAAAAGAAATATAAGTAAAAGAAGAAATGCTGTTGTGATTTGTGGGAAAATGCATTATGTACAAAATACAATGTTTATTGCAAGATTATAGTTCACATGGTTCACATTCAAGGCTGAAAACACACTAATACAGAAACCAGGAACAGAGTACGGAAGCAGCAACAACAATGGGAAATGGTCGCAAGCATTGGTCTCTCGTCTTGACGTGTCTTAATGGTTATACAGGAAGTGAGCTCTTGATGATCCAGTGAAAACAGGACATCCAGTTAACCTCCATCCAATAGGGAGGCTCCTGAAAAACACAACATGTATAAAGAATCAAAATGCAGATGAGGATAACATGATGTGATAATTCAGAGACGGACAGAGAGACTTGAGATGATTTCAGAAGATGAAAGCCTTTGGGTTGTTTACATGTGTTAGTAGATACAGACCAGTGTGACCTGTCAGACCTTTGACCTCCACGCTTTCACCTGTGACCTCAGCTGACCTCGCTCCAATAGGGAGGCTCCTGAATGTATAAAGAATTATAAAGAATCAAAATGCAGATGAGGATAACATGTTGTGATAATTCAGAGAGACTTGAGATGATTTCAGAAGATGAAAGCCTTTGGGTTGTTTACATGTGTTAGTAGATACAGACCAGTGTGACCTGTCAGACCTTTGACCTCCACGCTTTCACCTGTGACCTCAGCTGACCTCGCTTCAAGAGGGTGAGGTGGGGTTTAGATGGAGAAATGACTTCTACTGTATAGATATTCTCACAGACTGATATCATCAACCACAGCTGTTCGTTACGTCCTTCACTGAGAAAAAAACTTGATCATTTCTCTTGCAAACATAGTTTTCTTGCGTTATTGGTTTATTGATTTGCATGTAAACCCTTGAACTGGGTTATTACTCTGCTGTACAGAGGCAAAGCAACTGCAATGCTACATTCTTAAAAAATGCTGGGTTAAATACAACCCAGCGCTGGGTGAAATATGGACAAACACACCTGTCAGACCTTTGACCTCCACGCTTTCACCTGTGACCTCAGCTGACCTCGCTTCGAGAGGGTGAGGTGGGGTTTAGATGGAGAAATGACTTCTACTGTATAGATATTCTCACAGACTGATATCATCAACCACAGCTGTTCGTTACGTCCTTCACTGAGAAAAAAACTTGATCATTTCTCTTGCAAACATAGTTTTCTTGCGTTATTGGTTTATTGATTTGCATGTAAACCCTTGAACTGGGTTATTACTCTGCTGTACAGAGGCAAAGCAACTGCAATGCTACATTCTTAAAAAATGCTGGGTTAAATAAATACAACCCCTGGGTGAAATATGGACAAACACAGCAACTGGGTTGTTTTGACCCGGCGGTTGGGTGAAATGTTTAACCGAACCTTCTGGGTAGTAACCCAACTTCAATTGGGTTACTGATTGGGTCAGAACAACCCAATCGCTGGGTTTGTCCATATTTTACCCAGCGCTGGGTTGTGTTTAACCCAGAATGTTTTAGAGTGTAAAATGAATAAAAATGGCTTCATTGTTATGTGATTGTAATTTGATCTGTTTAATATTCATTTTCACACTCTGTTTCCTGTGAATCACAGTTGAGCCAAACCTGTTTGTTACAGGACAAACCAAAGTCTAATGTTTTTTTTTTCTCCTGAGAAGAGGCTGCTAGGGGAAAATGTATGTTGAAATATTTATAAAGCATAAAATATAAAATGAATATTGTTGTTGATGATAATAATAATAGATTAGATAATGATAATAATTATTATTATATTTTAAAATTTATGTAGTGTAAAATGTCAAAAATGTGTTTTTTCCCCGTTTAAACTTTACATAAAATGCATTATGTACAAAATACAATGTTTATTGCAAGATTATAGTTCACATGGTTCACATTCAAGGCTGAAAACACACTAATACAGAAACCAGGAACAGAGTACGGAAGCAGCAACAACAATGGGAAATGGTCGCAAGCATTGGTCTCTCGTCTTGACGTGTCTTAATGGTTATACAGGAAGTGAGCTCTTGATGATCCAGTGAAAACAGGACATCCAGTTAACCTCCATCCAATAGGGAGGCTCCTGAAAAACACAACATGTATAAAGAATCAAAATGCAGATGAGGATAACATGATGTGATAATTCAGAGAGACTTGAGATGATTTCAGAAGATGAAAGCCTTTGGGTTGTTTACATGTGTTAGTAGATACAGACCAGTGTGACCTGTCAGACCTTTGACCTCCACGCTTTCACCTGTGACCTCAGCTGACCTCGCTTCAAGAGGGTGAGGTGGGGTTTAGATGGAGAAATGACTTCTACTGTATAGATATTCTCACAGACTGATATCATCAACCACAGCTGTTCGTTACGTCCTTCACTGAGAAAAAAACTTGATCATTTCTCTTGCAAACATAGTTTTCTTGCGTTATTGGTTTATTGATTTGCATGTAAACCCTTGAACTGGGTTATTACTCTGCTGTACAGAGGCAAAGCAACTGCAATGCTACATTCTTAAAAAATGCTGGGTTAAATACAACCCAGCGCTGGGTGAAATATGGACAAACACAGCAACTGGGTTGTTTTGACCCGGCGGTTGGGTGAAATGTTTAACCGAACCTTCTGGGTAGTAACCCAACTTCAATTGGGTTACTGATTGGGTCAGAACAACCCAATCGCTGGGTTTGTCCATATTTTACCCAGCGCTGGGTTGTATTTAACCCAGAATGTTTTAGAGTGTAAAATGAATAAAAATGGCTTCATTGTTATGTGATTGTAATTTGATCTGTTTAATATTCATTTTCACACTCTGTTTCCTGTGAATCACAGTTGAGCCAAACCTGTTTGTTACAGGACAAACCAAAGTCTAATGTTTTTTTTTTCTCCTGAGAAGAGGCTGCTAGGGGAAAATGTATGTTGAAATATTTATAAAGCATAAAATATAAAATGAATATTGTTGTTGATGATAATAATAATAGATTAGATAATGATAATAATTATTATTATATTTTAAAATTTATGTAGTGTAAAATGTCAAAAATTTGTTTTTTCCCCCTGTTTAAACTTTACATTTTTTTAAATATTATAATTACAATTTGAATAAATTTTATTTAAATACATCAATAATAATAAATTATATAATTTTATATTACATTTAAACAATAACAATAATAGATTAGATAATAATGATGACTATTATTATTATTATTATTATATTTTCAAATGTATGTAGTATAAAATGTCATAAATGTGCATTTCTTCCTGTTTAAACTTTAAATGTATTTTGAATTTTAAAATGAAATTTTTAATACATTTTATTTAAATATATAAATAATAATAAATTATTTAATTTTATATTACATTAATAAACAACAACAACAACAATAATAATAATAATAGATTAGATGATGATGATGATGATGATTATTATTATTATTATTATATTTATTTATATAAACTGTATGTAGTGTAAAATGTCATAAATGTGTATTTTTCCTGTTGAAACTTTACATTTATTTTGAGTTTAAAAAAATAATCTTATTTAAATATATAATAATAAATTATATGATTTTATATTACATTTAAACAACAACCACAATAATAATAATAATAATAATAAATTAGTTCAAAATTCCTTCTAAATACTGATTGGAAATCATCACAATCAGTCAAAAAAACAATTTGTATTTACATCCCTATTTTTTCTGTTCAGATTTCTATGTCTAAAATTACTTTTAATTGTCAGTAGAATAAAAAAAAATATTTTTTTACACATTTAAAATACTTTTTCTATTATATTATTATTAATATTTAGCAAAAAGTATGGAAAACCGTGAGACCTGTTTTCTTTGCAGATGTTGCCACATTTTACCTTTGCATTGCAGTATAATAATGTGAGTTTTGATGGTTATTAGTATTTTGTTGTACATACAGTACAAACACACTCAAGTGATTCATGAGGGATACGTGTTGTTGTGTCCAGAAGTCCTTATCGGGTTTATAGCGAGAATAAGTGCTAGTGTTGGAAAATAGTGTTTGTGTGTGTACACAGACGCACAGCAGCAGAACTGGGTCGGTTGATGATAAACTCTGTGTTACCGTGTAAATCTGTTTTCAGTCTACAGCTTCATTCAGCAGCAAAATTAATGTGTAAATATGCTGGCTCATATCTCGCCGCTGTTACATCACGGCGGGACTTTGGGGGTCTGTTTGTGTGCGTGTGGGTGAGATTTATTCGGCTTGTACTCTGGTGCTTCATTATTGCCGAGCATCCGAGAGCGCAGGATCTCCAAACAATTTATGACAGACACCTTTATTGGCCCCTGTAAAATAAAAGCGAGGAGAAAAAAAAGATTAATCATCTCTCTCTCCATCTATCATTCGGGCCCCGGAACGCCCCATTAAAAAGGGCTGCGGTTTTACAGCGTTTTAAACGGGCATATGTCTGGTCACCATTGGCATTCAGCTGTGAGGGCAGCTTTAGGACCCTGCGCTCCAGCTCCGCTATCTAAATGAAAGGTTGGCGGTGTCGGCAGCTTTGCCCATCTGGATTTATACCATTGCGCGTTGTTTAATTGTGCCACTAAATAATGCCCATGTATTATTTAATAGGCTGTTATTGGGTTTTTAATTGGCAGGCCAGCAGGCACTTCAGTCTCAGAGAGTGCATTAAAAAACACGGGAATCGACCCGGTTATCTGCGTTAACTGGTGAGGTGGGTTTGTGTCGAGGTGTCAGGTGTGTGTGTGTGTGTGCATGCGCGCTCTGCAGGGGTTTCAATTTCCACTGTAATATGGCTATTTGTTTAGACTAGTTCCAGTGGTCGTAATGCTGCTGAAATATGGTTTGCATTGAAAACATTAATACGAGTGCAATCCGATACAGAGTTTTATGTGAACATGCCTTTCAAGACATCCCGTAAAATGCTTCTAGATAAAAAAAAAAAAAATAAAAAAAAATAAAATAAAATATATATATACATTTAAAGTCTCTTCAAATTACCATATGGCAACACTACACAATTTAATTAACTCTTATTTCTTGTTTATTGTGTTATATATTTATAACTCTATAAAAAAGAAGTGCATAGGTTACATTCAGCTACCAGGTAAAATTGCGCTGTAATTATTATTTTTTTTAAATCAATACATAATCTACTTCAACATTGATGCTATAACATTGCAGATTTGAACTTTTTCAATTTCACCAGTTTTGTAACATCAGAATCGTGGGAGACACTAGCTATGTTTACTTTGAAGTATCACATCAGAAACGAGTGACGCTAAATTTCGAAAAAAATAAAATAAAAAATTGCAAAAAAGTTTACACTCGCTTGAGATGTTTTTTAACCTGTGCGAAAAAGAGTTGCGAATAATAGGTTCGATGGAAAGACATTTACCGAATAAATTCGTCCATGCGCATCAAAAGTCATGTGACTTTGCACAATGGGACGGAATAATTTGACTAACCAGTGAACCGATCTTGTTGCACTGCATCTGTAATGTTGTTGTGGTCATTCTGAGATGCCTGAGCAAAGTCTGGCATCAAAGTATTTCTGTATAATTGCCTCCCAGAACTGTCTTACACGACTGCGTTCTCAAACAGCAGGCATCAGCCTCTGCAAGTAATTTGTTATATATGAAAATTATTATATAAGGTGGCTTCTCCTACTTTTCTTAGTGATATTTAGTGCCAGCTTATCAGGAAGTGACGATTTTTTGTTCTCTTTGACTCGTCGAATGGAAACGGTGCGTATTCGCAAATGTTATATGCAAAATTCCAGTTTTGCGCATAAGTTAAATTCGCAACATAGCTACTAGCTGCACCCGAAATCGCAGACTTTCCTGCATGATAGGAGGCAGTATGTGAACAGAGTAGTTCGTTCGAATTAAAAAGAGTAGGCAAAAAGTCCCTGGATGACCTACTGTTTCTGGTGAGAATCTTAAATGTGTATCTGATGGATACTTTACTATTCCATGAGGCCACGGGAGAGGATTTGCGAATGGCAGTGAAGTAATGCAGCTGGTACAGTAGGTCACATGACAAAGCCAACATGACGAATGTAGTGCATCTGGGTTAAATTCATACTGTACACACTCATACTATATAGAACAATCTTTTTTACGGCCACTAAAAGACTTACATACTCAGAGAGTATGCGATTTCATACACAGCCATCGGTTAAGCCTCAGTCAGTAGAGGTCGCTATTCTGATTCAACTCAAATGGAGCAATCGGATTAGCACATTAACCTCATGTTTACCGCAAACGTTTCTGCACAGTTTTACAATGCTGTGTGTCCTAAATAAAGTGTTAAAATGGCTTTTTGCAGCAGATATTTCAATCCTTATAACCTTGTTTGGATCATACTAAACAAAATGATAAAGAGTAATGTTTTAAAGGGGTCATATGATGCGATTTAAATTTTTCCTTTCTCTTTGGAGTGTTACAAGCTCTTGGTGCATAAATAAGATCTGTAAAGTAGCAAAGACTAAAGTCTCAAATCCAAAGAGATATTCTTTATAAAAGTTAAGAGTCAACCACGCCCTCCTAAAACGGCTCGTTCTAACACACCCCCACATACCTACGTCACTGGGAAGATTTGCATAACGCCGCCCAAATGTTCACGCAAAGAAAGAAGGCGTAAACTTTTATTCTCGCTGTATATTGTTGTTGCCGCTGCTGCCATGTCGTGAAAGCGCTGTGTGTTTCGTTGTGAAAGTGAAACTACTTTGTTTGGCCTTCCAAAAGAGGACGATATC
>NW_015630576.1:432049-433671 GCF_001515625.1 Sinocyclocheilus rhinocerous
GGTTGCCGCAAGCCCGCCGGACGCTCCTTCGTCGAATCCACTGGCCGTGCCGTTCTCAAGCCCACCGGCCGTTCCTCACTCTAGGCTGCGGCTCACTCAAGCCCGCCGTGTGTGACGCTGCGTGTTTCGTTGTGAAAGTGAAACTACTTTGTTTGGCCTTCCAAAAGAGGACACGACTAGAAATCAGTGGTTAAGTTGTTACAACACTGTTCCAGAACAGTTCAACCCAAATATTGAGCTTTGTAAAAATCTACGCGTTTCAGAAAGGCAGGGCATAGAGGAGAAACAATAATGTACAGTATGTGGAAAATAATGTGTTTTTTGAACTTTAAACCGCATAAACACATTTCATTACACCAAATACACAAAATAATGTTCTTTTTAGCAGCATCATATGACCCCTTTAAAGTGCTTACCTTTTTGCCACTAATCTTATGGCTAAATTTGTAGTCAGTATTGTGTGGTTTTCGCATCATAACAAATGTCCTTCATAAATTCAGCAACTGGTTGGAGGTCAGAGTGTTTATTTGATGAATCCAAGTCAATATCAAGTAATGGGTTTTGTGGATATGTTGAATGAAGTGTGTACAACAATTTCAGCGTTTAAGGTCAGTTTTGTAGCGTTGTGTTTCTAAAACTCCCACTGCTGAATCTTCAGCACCACGGCAAAAGAGATCATATTTGTGAATCATGTAGTTTGCTGTGTCTATATAGCATGCAATGCAATAACAAAGACAGTGTACCATGAAATAATGGCATCTTTCTATCGAGTTGTCCTTATGAACTGTACTTAAAAATGTGCAACTAATGTAGACCGATTCACGAACAAATGACTGTTGTGAAGTGGTACTTTTTAGTGAATCAGACACATAACCAGTGTAGCAAAATATCTTAATGAATGAGCTGGATTTTATAACGAATAGTTAAAAAGAAATGATCATTTTCTGCATTAACATCAGAAGCAGCCACTTTGAGATACATCTGCAATGAAAGGGACTAGACATTAAGAAAACAAGCTAACATGCACACTTAGACACACAGAAGCGGAGGACAAAGATAATTAGGATGTTCATATTGAAACACACTCGCACACACAGACACATACTGTATATACACCGAGTTGTCAGTGAGGTTCACACATGCACACACAATCCCTGATTAATTAGACCACTCATGCTGGCGCACCACTTGATTTGCACACCTACTCAACCCCCCAACACACACGCATACATAGTGTGCTGTCAGCATCTGAGGCTCTGATTTACATAAACCCACTCAGGGGACTAACGGCATCGTCTCTAATTGAGCTTCAAGTCAATCAGAGGCTAGTCGGGGGACGTGAAGTGATTTAACATCACGGTTAGACTTTAAAATAGCACTGTTTATCAGCACAGGAGCAAATGATGGTATCTTCAAAAGGTCAACAACAAATCAGCTCGTTTCATTTAAAAAAAAAAAAAGGATAAAACGAATAAAACATTGAGTTTTGTGAGATATAGAGAAAAGGAAAAGAAAATACTTTATTTAGTCATTTGGAAATTTGCTTCCAATATTGAAATTTGTGACCAAAAGGAAAGTAAATTTTTAGTTGCTCTTATATGTGTGTGTGTGTGTGTGTGTGT
>NW_015630576.1:433721-434056 GCF_001515625.1 Sinocyclocheilus rhinocerous
TGATTTAACATCACGGTTAGTGATTTAAACAGAGTCACACGCTTTAAAATAGCACTGTTTATCAGCACAGGAGCAAATGATGGTATCTTCAAAAGGTCAACAACAAATCAGCTCGTTTCATTTAAAAAAAAAAAAAGGATAAAACGAATAAAAACTTGAGTTTTGTGAGATATAGAGAAAAGGAAAAGAAAATACTTTATTTAGTCATTTGGAAATTTGCTTCCAATATTGAAATTTGTGACCAAAAGGAAAGTAAATTTTTAGTTGCTCTTATATGTGTGTGTGTGTGTGTGTGTGTATATACTGTATGTATGTATATATATATATATATATAT